>NC_137772.1:70078390-70283390 GCF_963455305.1 Plecotus auritus | reverse complement strand
AAACTCAAAGGGAAGGTGTGTGTGCAGGAGGAGGGGTAAGAGATCAACAAAAGGACTCCTTTGCTTGCATATAAGCACAACCCATGGAGACAGACAGTAGGGGGGTGAGGGCATGTGCTGGGGAGTGGGAGCGGCCAGGGAGAGGTTACTAGGATTGGGGAAAAAGGACACTTATGTAATACTTTAAACAATAAAGAATTTATTTTAAAAAAATTAGAATATGTAGAATACATTTAATTTTAAAACAAGTGTAATGACTCAATAATTTCTAACTACAAAAAGCTCATAAATCATCATATGAAAATAATGATTATTATACTAAAAATGAATAACATCAATAAGTAAAAGTTATTAATTCATATGTTTATAAATATTACTGAAGATTACTGAAAATAATATGTTTTGCAAGAAAGGTAATTAGGACAGATGCTTTATATAGATTATCAAAGATAGGCTTATTAAAGAACAAAAAGATAGATAGATACATAGATCTATATATACTGACTAGAGGCCTGGTGTGTGAAATTTGAGCAGGAGGGGGGGTCCCCTCAGCCCATCCTTCACCCTCTCCAATCCAGTACCCCCTTGAGGGATGTTCAGCTGCCAGTTTAGGCCCGGCAGGAAATTGAAAGAAATTTTATTCACACAATTCTAAAATATGTAATTCACCTTTTTAATTCACCTTATTATATAGGATGCAGTTAAATCATTCCTGTAACTAGTATGACTTTCTCTTTTTCTCTATCCATCTCTTGATAGATGATTGATAGATGATAGATAGATGAGAGAGAGAGAGAGAGAGAGAGAGAGAGAGAGAGAGAGAGAGATGATAGATAATCCTAATATATAAAACGCCAGGTGCTGTCATGAACGAAACAACTGGACGGATGACCGAATAGCATGCTGCATGGGGTGATCAGGCCAGCAGGGGTTAGTGAGAAATGACCAAATGACTGAACAGCAGGCTGCGTGGGGCGACCAGGCCAGCAGGGGTGTTAGTGAGGGATGACAAAATGACTGAACAGCAGGCTGCGTATATATCCTCCCACAATCCGGGACCGCTGGCTCCTAACTTCTCACCTTCCTGCCTGCCTGATCACCCCTAACTGCCCCCCCTGCTGGCCTAGTTGCCCTCAACTGCCCTCCCCCCTGCCAGCCTGGTTGCCCCTAACTTCCCCCCCCCCCACCAGCCTAGTCACCCCTTACTGGCTTCCCCACCAGCCTGGTTGCCCCAAGCAGTCTGCTGTTCAGTCATTTGGTCATTTCTCACTAACCCCCTGCTGGCCTGATCACCCCATGCAGCATGCTATTCGGTCATCCGTCCAGTTGTTTCGTTCATGACAGCACCTGGCTTTTTATATATTAGGATTATCTATCATCTCTCTCTCTCTCTCTCTCTCTCTCTCTCTCTCTCTCTCTCTCATCTATCTATCATCTATCAATCATCTATCAAGAGATGGATAGAGAAAAAGAGAAAGTCATACTAGTCATACTAGTTACAAGAATGATTTAACTGCATCCTATATAATAAAAGCCTAATAGGCTAAGTGTCTGGTCGTCCATTCGGCCGTTCAACCAATCAAAGCGTAATATGTTAATGATATGCTAAGGCTACTCATCCACTCGCTATGATGTGCACTGACCACCAAGGGGCAAACAGTCAACCAGTTGACCAGTCGCTATGACATGCACTGACCACCAGGGGGAAGATGCTTAGAATCTTAGGTGAGCTTGCTGCTGTGGTCCAGCCAATCAGGACTGAACAGGACAGGCCAGACATGCCCTGGAGCACTCCTATAGTCCCTTCCTGGCTGGCTAACCTCCCGCCTCACTCCCTGACACCAATCATGCACTAGTGGGGTCCCTCAGCCTGGCCTGAACCCTCTTGCAATCCAGGACCCCTCAGGGGATGTCAGAGAGCCAGTTTTGACCCGATCCTGCAGGCCAGGCCGAGGGACCCCACTGGTGCACAAATTCGTGCACTGGGCCTCTAGTAGAGAAATAAAGTTAGGATCTAAGGTAAGAATGGAAAAATTGAGTTTGAGAAGTTTATTCAAATAATTATTTATATTAATTGAAAAAAGTATTTTTCTTGGTTTGGTAGGCCATACAAAGAAATCCACTGAGTGTTTTTAAAAATGAAAAAAAAAAAAGGTGAATTACATATTTTAGAATTGTGTGACTAAAATTTCCTTCAAATATTTTCTTTCAATTTGATAACTGAAGTTATCGTTTCTTATTAAGCACATTGCAAAATCTTTCAAACTGTCACTCCTACTCTATTTACCACTCATTCTTCCCTTCTCCTCACATTGACTATACTTATAAAGCCAGTAAATTCTAGAATTTTAAAATAGGATAGGGTATAGAGATGGTTTGGTATAAGTCAGTCATTTTAGAAATTCCAGAAAAATAAGGTCAAGGCAAATGAAATTATTTAAAATTGCCTGGTTACTTTGTGGTTCTGTCTAAATCCCATATACCATCCCATATATCTTTAGAGATCTATTCATATTTCAACTTATTTTTTATTAATTGTTTTGATATGTAATTGGTTAATAGGATTTTATAGGTTTCAAATGTACATTTTTATGATACATGGTTTGTATATTGCCTTTGTGGTGCTCACCACCCAAAGTCAAATCGTCTTCTATCACCATATATTTCACCTCCTTTACCCTCCCCATAGTCCCCTTCCCTCTGGTAACTACCATGCAATTATCTGTGTCTATGAGTTTTTGTTTATTTGTTTTTCTTGTTTGTTCATTTGTTGCTTTCAATTTTATGGCCTACATATGCATGAAATAATATGGTACTTAACTTTTTCTGTCTGACTTATTTCTCTTAGCATGATATTCTTAGCAGGATATCCATGTTGTTGCAAATGGTAGCATTTCATCTTTTCTTATGGTTGATTAGTTTTCCATTGTACTATATATTACATCTTCTTTATCCAATCATCTATCGAGGGGCACTTTGGTTATTTCCATGTTTTGGCCACCATGAATAATGCTGCAATTAACATTGGATTGCATATATCTTTATGAATACATATTTTCAAAAATTTTTGATAGATATTCTGGAGAGGGTTACTCGGTTATATGGTAACTCTATTCCTAATTTGTTGAGGAATTTCCAAAGGGAAATTGTCAACAACAAAAGAAATAAGGCAACCAACTGAATGACATTAGATATTTACAAATAACAGCTCCACCAAGGGGTTAATATCCAAAATATATAAAGAACTTATATAATTCAACACCCAACAAACAAATAATCTAAATGAAAAATGGGCAGAGCCCTGGCTGGTGACTCAGTTGGTTGGAGTGTCATCCCACACACCAAAAGGTTGTGGGTTTGATTCCTGTCAGGGCACATACCTAAGGTTAGGGTTCTATACCCTGTTGGAGCACATACTGGAGGGAGCTGATGGATGTTTTCTCTCATATCAATATTTCCCCCTCTCCTTTATAAAATCTTATAAAATCAATAAAAAACATATCCTTGGGTGAGGACTAAAAACAAAATGGGCAGAGAACCTGAATGGACACTTCTCCAAAGAGGACATACCAATGGCCAACAAATATATGAAAAGATGCTAAATTTCACTAGCTATTAGAAATGCAAATCAAAACTACAATAAGCTACCACCTCACACCTGTTGGAATGGCTACTATCAACAATATAAGTTTAAAAAAACAACAACAATATAAGTAATAACAAATGTTGGAGAGATTTTGGAGAAAAAGGAACCTTCATTCACTGCTGGTGGTATTGTAAACTGGTACAGGCACTATGGAAACTGTATGGGGGTTCCAAATTTCAACTTCTTGAAGCCTTCTGGAGAAAAAAGATATGTCTTTTAAATCTCCATCACCATTTTTGGAACTTACAAAATTAGCTTTTTATTGAAGCACACATAATTTTTTATCTCATTGTTCAGTTTTTTTTTTTTTAATTGAATTCATTGGGGTGACATTGGTTGATAAAATTATACAGGCTTCAGGTCTACAATCCTATAATACATCAATTTATATTATACTAGAGATCCGATGCATGAAATTCATGGGGGGGCGGGGTCCCTCAGCCCAGCCTGCACCCTCTCGCAATCCAGGACCCCTCACTCTTAACCGCCCTCCTTCTTGCTCCTTACCACTTGGCTCACCGCTCCTTAGCACCATTGCAGAGGCAGGAGAGGCTCCTCCCACCGCCACCACTGCACTCGCTGAGCGGCGCTCCAACTGTGGGAGCACACTGACCACCAGAGAACAGCTCCTGCGTTGAGCATCTGCCCCCTGGTGGTCATTGCGCATCATGGCAACCAGTCGTTCTGGTCGTTCCGCCTAATGGTCGCTGGGATTTTATTATATAGATTGTATGTTCACCACCCAAAGTCAAGTCTCCTCCCATCACCATGTATCCCCTGTTTACCTTCTTCTACCAGGCCCTCTGCCTCTACTTCACTTTCCCTTTGATAAACACTACACTGTTGTCTGGGTCTATGAGGGTTTTTGTTGTTGTTGTTTTTTATCAATCTCTTTGCCTTTTTCACCCATTCCCCAATACTGCTCCCCTCTGACAGCTATCAGTCTGTCCTCTGTATCCTGAGCCTGTTTCTATTTTGTTTGTTAATTTATTTTATCCATAAGATTCCACATATAAGTGAAATAATATATTTCCATATATATTACCTAATTGTATGATTTGGCCTACCTTGGACAAGAAACCACTTCCACTTATTTTGTATTATAGCCTTCCTCAAATTGCATGTATTCTCAAATAATATATTGTTTAGTTCAATTTTTGACTAATATAAATATATGTAATACATTATTAATAAGCATATTTTACTATATGTAACATTATGTAACTTTTTAAAAAATGTTTTATGCTTGGGGCTTATCCATACTTATTATATTTATAGCTATACTTCCTTTTTTTTCTGCTAGATAGTATCTCCTTTTATGATTTACCATGATTCATATGCTCATTCCCTTTTAATGACATTTGGATTGCTTTGTTTTTGTAGCATTGAATACATTGCTTCTATGAATAATTTCATAACTGTCTCAATTTTGCATATGGACAATTTTCCCAAGGGTGTATGCCTTGCCATAGAAATATGAAGTCATTAGCATAGGTACCTATCTATTAAATTCTGTACCTGCAATATCTATTCCAGAAAGGTTTTCTCAATTTACACTGGCACTAAAAAAAATAAAATAAAAATTATTTCTACAATTTCTTCAGTGTGCAATATTGTGAGGTTTAATATTTTACCAACCTTTTTTACTGAAAAAGTTGCATAAAGTAAATTAATTTCTCTAATGGAGAGATTTAGTATAAATGCAAAGTGATTTTCATATAAACAAATACACTTTTTACATTATTTGGGGTTCAAATATATGTTTTTAGCTTGAAGTTTAAATGTTATTTTATTTATGTATATTTTGCTAGTGGAGTATATAGAAGTTCTTCATTTTTTAGTAATCAAGTTCATTTATTTTTTATGTTTAAAATATTTTTCTATCTTTTTGAAGAAATGTGTTTTCAAAGTTTATAAATACATTGTTTTACATTGCCATTCACTTACATATTTTTGTTTACTTATAAGTTTTAATTAATATTAAATTAATTTTCATATATTGTGTAGATAAGATATCTATTTTATTTCTTTTCAAGTGAATGACCAATTATCTCAGTTTTTTTTTTTGGGGGGGGGGAAGTTGTACATTATTTTCTTCCTATTCAATATTGTAACCTCATTCATACATCAACTTTCATGTATGTGTGGATCGGTTTCTAAACTCTATTTTGTGATCCATTGTTTTATTTGTCTATAGTTGCTAAACTCCTTAAATAATGAAAACTATTGCTGTGGATTTTTATCTAGTTATCTTGCTCAGTAAGTACTGGGATTCCTATATCTGAAATTTTATTTTACATATTTCTGAAAAAGATATTATCCATTATATATATTTATTATTATATTTTCCCATTTTCATTCTTTTTGTAAGTCTAATTATAAGTATGTCATACTATTCACTACTATTAACTCTATTCATCATGTCTACCAATATATTGTTCATGTTCCTATACTTCTTTGCTGCATTTCATTTCTTGACTTATATATCCCATTTTGCTAAATTCACCATCAGCTGTATATAATCTATTATTTCACTTATCCACCTATTGTGTATATTATTTCAGTATTATATTGTGGGTTTTTTTCTACAATTTCTATTTGGTTACATTTCCCATTTGGTTTGGGTTTAGATCTTTTAAAATTCTTACTCAGTTTTAAAAGTCTCACCTTCAATTTAGCTATTCTAGCCATTGTTTTTGTTTTTGTTTTTTATTTTCTACTAGAGGCCTGCTGCATGAAATTTGTGCATGGGAGGGGGTGTCCCCTCAGCCCAGCCTGCACCCTCTCCAATCTGGGACCCCTCGGGGGATGTCTGACTGTCAGTCTAGACCAGCAGTCAGACATCCCTCTCACAATCCTGGACCACTGGCTCCTAATCGCTCACCTGCCTGCCTGCCTGCACCCCCTAACTGCCCCCCCCACTGGCCTGATCACCCCTCACTGCCTCTGTGTGCTGCCCTGGTTGTCCCTAACTGCCCCCTGCTGCCGGCCAGGTCGCCCCCAACTGCCTCCTCCCTGCCAGCCTGGTTGCTCCTAACTGGCCCCCCTGCCAGCCTGGTCACCCTTAACTGCCTGCCCTGCCAGCCTGGTCTGATTGCCCCATGCAGCCTGCTTTTTCAGTTGTTTGGTCATCCCTTGAGCAGGCCCTGGGCGGTTGGGGGGCTGAGGGACTGGGGGACTCCAGAGGCAGGCGCGGGGATCGGTCGGACCTGCCTGAGGGCGGGCCCAGCCCTGCCATGTGCCTCCTGCCCTGGTGGGGCTGAGGGGACTGGGCGCCGCCATCTTGTGTCTGTGGGGACTGCCATCTTTGAGGGCGTGGCAGCCAATTAGCATATTCCCTCCTTATTGGCTGTGGGCGCCACCATCTTTGTGAGGGTGTGACAGTCAATTAGCATATTACCTCTTTATTATATAGGATAGGTAATAATTCTGGTATTGGTAATTCGTTATGTCATAAACCAGGGGAGAAGCACTTTTTTGGAATAAATATTAAGGACTTTATTTTATTCCAGAAAGGATGTTATTTGATTGTAACTGGGGTTTCTACTTATGACTCCATTGAGATTTCAGTTTTATGCTTGGGATTTCCTATATCATGTAGGGTTTATTATTTCAAATATTCAATTCACTTTAGTGGAGACGAATGTCAACAAATTCTCTGAATAATACATATTATTCATATTTTCACTGAATATCAGGGCAGACAATCATATGTCCTTATTTTTTTTTCATTTATAGGTGGGATGCTTTGTGTAGGCCTACATTTTACTGAAGCTATAATCTCTTCTCAGCCCCTTGCTCTATCCTCAGAGAGATTCTCCTCTTCCTTTAGTCTTTTTGCAACTCTAAAATGAGCATTGGGCAATATAAATCTTTTGAGAGCTAAGCATATTTTTCAAATGGCATCCTACCTTTGCACTCTTAGGAGTCCAAGAATTATTTTGTGCCTTGGAGTATTTGTTAATTTAAGCAATTGAATTCTTTCTCAAAATTTTTTAAGAATGTCATATATTTGATGCTAGGTATCTTCATATGCCAGTAGCTAAAAGAACAAGGCTTTTTGAGACAGTTCTTAAATTTTCTATATTGCTTTGTTGCTTGCTGCCTCTACAATAGACCCAAATAAAGATGCCTTAAACCTAAGGGTCTTTGATTTGTGGATTATACCACTAGCCTCAATTCTCTGATGTCACCTTATGGAATTAAAAATACAAGACCCTACATATTAGGTTATGCATGGACTGAGGCATCCTAGTCCTTTCAGAGTTTTTAACCATTAGTAATATTTTTTAATTTTATTTTGTTTTTACATTGTTACATTTTAATAAATTTTTGTGTTCAAATTTTTATCTTCCTCGTTTTTTCTTATTTTGCAGTGATAAAAAGGATAATGTAAAAGGAATTTCTTTTTATAAACTTCTAAGACTTCAGTAATCATGTATTTCTTTTTTCTTCTTAATTCTTATTCTTAGTTCTGATAAGCTGTGTTTGTGTGTGTGTGTTCCCCATGAGCTTTTCTCTTTTGGGCAGTGCTTTATCAAATACAACAAATAACAAATAAGTGCTATTAGTAGTGTTTCCCAACTCTTTGTCCCAGAGCTAAAATTTCACTAAATACCTGACCCTTCAGAGCATTTTTAGGAACAACTTTACTTTTTCTTTGCCACTGATAGCATTAATCATTATTTCCCAGATTCCAAATCCATATCTTGCATGCAAACTGATGAGCCAGGCCCATAAACATCTTCCTTTAGGCACCGATATCTATACCAGTCAGGAGAGAACTGTTTATTCTGCAGTAATACCTCAAACTCTTAGTGGCATAAAACAACAGTTTTATTTCTTGGCTAACACCTGATAATAATGCAGAGGTTGGATACCACTGTGAAAGTCCATCTCTCTCTCCTCACCATGGCTAGCGACATACCAAATGGTGTAGTATTCATTAGCTTGGAGGAAATAGTTTCTTGCTATTTTAAGGCATGAAAAAAAATTTGAAATATATTTGTTACCACATAATACTTAGACTACCCTTATATATACAAAGTAAATTTTAAAATATCTGTGCATGCAGCTGGAAAGGGAAGATTTTCTTGGTATCCCTTTGTTTTGCTTTTCTGTCCCTCTTGATATTAGTAACATCATTTTAGGTTTAAATCACCACAACCCCAATCAAAATAAATATAATTTACAATTATCATATTTTCAGGAATGTGGATAGAGCATTGGCCGGCCTGAGGACTGAAGGGTCCTGGGTTCGATTCTGGTCCTTCACGGTCGCTTGCCAGAAGCAACCAATCAATGTGCCTCTCTCCCTTCCACTCTATCTAAAAACCAATGGAAAAATATCCTCGGGTGAGTAATAACAAAAATAACAAAAAATAAATCCACAAAGAATAAAAAAGAAAATTAACACTTAATTATACTTAAAATAAAGCATTATCATCCATTTATGCTGTACATATCTGATTAGTAAAATAAAAACAACAGAGAACAATAGTTGTGTATTTTCATGAAATATATCTATGTCAGTATATATATATGAGATTGTTATAAAGAATTTGCTCATGTGATTATGTTATTGTGGGGGTTAACAAATCTGAAATCTTTAGGGCAGGCAGTCTGGAAGCCTAGCAGGTATGGATGCTGTACTCTTAAGCAAAATTTCTTTTGTAAACATCTTATTTTTGCTCATATTGCTTTCTATTGATTAGATGAGGCCCTTCCATAATTTTAGGGCAATCTATTTTACTTATTCAACTCATTGTAAATGTTAAGCACATCTATAAAATATCTTCACAAAAATATCTATATTTGTGTGTGATTAAATAATTAAATATTAGGGCCTAGTGATGAGGCATAAAATTAACTCTCACACCATCTTTTGTGAATTGCCTATGTGTCACTATCTACTCTAACAACATTCATTGGCTAATTTAAAGTTAGAAATTAGCAATTAAATAATGCATGATGATACTGAAATACGTAAATTGATTATTTAAATAAAGCATTTAGTGGGTTCTTGAAAATTAATGTATATCATTTTTTGTAGAAGAATCTGATCATAAACTTCAAGCTACATATATAAAACATTTTAATTACCTACTAGGATAAAAAGCAAATGTGATAGTTTCATATTTACCATTAACAGAAATCATTGTTTTGTTTTGTTATTAAGAAGGGGGGTAGATTTTATTACTGACCATATAGAAGATTATTCAATATTGTATTTTTTCCCTGTCTTCACCTGACATCTTATTATTTAAGGTACATTTATAACATTAACTTTTTAAATATTTTTTAAAAAGTATGGTGGCATATTTTGATTGTCCAATGCCCTTAAAATACAACAAGTAATGATAAAGTCTAAGAAATGGTTTGGTTACTTCTAGCACCTTTAAATTAGAAAAAAAAAAAAATTAATTAGGTTTGTGGTTTTCTGTCTCCAAGCCATTTCTACCAAAATTACTTGATTATAACTATTTTGTCTCAGAAAAATGATGTAGACAATGTACCTTGTGAACATTCTGAAAAATCACAGTACTTCATATGAAGGACATGAAAAGCTACATATTTGTATATACACTTAAGTTCTGTAGATGTTATTAATTTAACTTTAATTTTGGCAAACAGTAAGTTTGGCAAATGTTGCTAACATTTCACCAAGATATTTCTCTCCTTCATCCATAGTTATAAGATTATACAGCCACGCACAATACAGAATATATTCCCTAGCCTCTGTTGGGTTTACATGTGGTATCCTAGCGAATGGAAGCAGAAGAGATGTGTGGTGTTCTTCAGAAAGTGTATTGAGTTCTTCATCTTCCCTTCTCCTCCTCTCCCGATTGAATGCATACCATAGCAAGAATCAAAGATAAAGGAGACAAAAATAAAAGGACCTGAATCTGTTGAGACAAGATGCTTTCTGCCTTTAATCACCTGTCCCGGATTGTTTGATTAATGATCAATAAAAATTAATGGTATTTGGGCCATAAATGACTTGTATTTAGAAAAGTTTAACCTAACCTAATTTTCTAAGAATGTATTAGTTTCCTGAGGCTACTATAACAAATTACTAAAACCTAGGAAGTTTAAAACATAAGAAATTTACTCTCTAACTATTCTGGAGGCCAGAAGTCCAAAACAGGTGTTGGCAAGCCTACCTTCCCTCTGGAGGAGCCTTCCTGTCTCTTCTAGCTTTGGGGGGCTGTCAGCATTCCTTGTGGCTGATCACTCCATTCTGCCTCCATCTTTAACATGGCCTTCTTTTCTTCTCCTTATATCCCCTCTCTGTGTGTCTCTTATTAGGACTCATCATTGGATTTAAGGGCCACATAGATAATCCAGGACAATCTCATCTCAGGATCCTTAATATAATCACATCTGCAAAGGACACATTTTTCTAAACAAGGTCACATTCAGAGGCTCCATGGTTGGGATGTGGCTATATCTTTTGGGGAACCACTATTCAATCTGGTATGGCACCTTCAAGAAAGTTTATGGGATTATGACTTTTCTTCATTCTGTAGTTGTGTTGTCTATATTACTATATTGATCATATTAACATTCAATAGAGAATGCTTAAGGCTATACTTATTAAGAAGAGGCTTCACAATTTTGCATACTAGTTATAAATGAAAGTTATAGTCTCTGACATTTAAAGATGAGATTTATCTGTAATGTTTGAATTATAAAATTAGAAAATGGACAAAGTACAACAAGGATTTTTTAAAAAGTCCATGTCTTTATTTCTGGAAGTGAGGGATTTATGTAAGAGGAGATTTAAATGTCAAACAACAGTTCCACTGCAGAAGCAGATCACAGCAACTTGATGTTAAAATGGGACTCTTCCTACCTCAATTTTGGCTGACGCCAAGAATTCTCGAGACAGATGAAATTATATTAAAAAGAGGGGGATTTCCAAAGAGAATTTTATTTGGAGAGAGGTCTATGTGGCTTTCACCAGAATGAAAACAGTATATAGGGGTGAAAGGATGAGATTTATAATTCCCCCTATAGTGAGGAGGCCTTTAACAAAACAACCTAGAACCTGTGCTATGGGCTCTGGTAATTGGAGGACATAAAGGACTATTTCCTGACCCAGTCTTGGAAAGACACCATGGCCTGTGGGGTAGCTGAGAAATAACTGCTCTCCCTTCTGGGACTAGTTAACAAGTGCATGGACCCAGTGGCTACATATGAATCCTGCAGTGCAGTTAGCCTGGCTTCATGTTGGAAGGGGGAAGGCTGACATAGTAAAGGGCCCCAGCCAGCTGGGGGGAGGGACCACGGGAGGTTGGCCAGCCGCGGGAGGTTGTCTGTGCACTTAGGCTTTTATCCTATATAATAAAAGTCTAATATGCAAATCAACTGAACAGTGGAATGCTGCAGGAGCTGCCCCCTGGTGGTCAGTGTGCTCCCACAGGGGGAGCACCGCTCAGCCAGAAGCCAGGCTTACAGCTGGCGAGCTTAGCGGCGGTGGCGGGAGCCCCTCTCGCTTCTGCGGCAGCACTAAAGATGTCCAACTGATGGCTTCAGTTGGACATCCTCCGAGGGCTCCTGGACTGCAAGAGGGCCAATGCTGGGCTGAGGGACCCCCCAAGTGCAAGAAATTTGTGCACCGGGCCTCTAGTATATATAGATGCTTTAAATTCAGTATGATTGTAGTGGTTTCAGAAATGTTGATCTGAAGCCCTATGGAAAACACCTTATCAGTCAGACTGTAATAGTGATGTAGGGTTGCTTTTGCCTTTCATGTTCCACTCAATGACAAACAATTAGGTTGGATCATTTTTTTTTTTCTCATCCAGTTGGGTGAGATTGTATCATAAATTTATAAGGCAGTTCAATTTTTATTTTTATTTTTTGGTCACTGTCTGCATTCCATCCTGTGATCTTCTAATTTTCTTCTTATTATTTTTTAGTTTGCACACATTACAGTTAATTTTTTGTGCTTTCAAGTTCTATAGTTTTTGATAATTGGATTGGTAATCTATACCCAACTACAGCATCATATAGTTTTAGTGTCCTAAAAATAAAATTCCTCTATGTTTCACCTATTAAACACATTCCTTCTCTCTCCTAGCAACCACTGATGTGTTTAATGGCTCAGTAGTTTTTACCGTTTCCAGAATGTCATATAAATTAAACTATACAGCATACAACCTTTTCTGTTTGGCTTCTTTCACTTGTAAATGTTCATTTAAGATTAACCCATATTAGTATGTGGCTTCATAGGTGAATCCTTTCTTTAAATGTTTAGTAATTCTGCACTTCATATACATACTGCTAGGGTTTTCTGTTGTTGCTGCTGCTCATTGTTTGTTCTATTTATTCACCTACTGAAGGGCATCTTTGTCGTTTCCAACTACTGACAATTATGATTTAAGTCAACCTCTCCCCGTTAGGTGCCATGCAAAACAATGCTGATTTGCTCAGGACATACCCTGCAATCCCTCTTTGCTTCTAGACTTATAACTAGGTTCAAGTTCAGGCAGGTCCCTTAAGATAAGGTACAATGTGTGACCCAGGAAGAGTATATCATACTTCAAAATAACGAATTGTGTTTTCTAGTTTATACAAACAAATATCCAAAGAATATATGAGGGAATGCATATTAGAGGTGTGAGATAATGGTAGAAGGAGAATAAAGTATATCGGACCAAATTTATTGACATTACCTTGCTTTGTGGTGATTTTGCATTGGATGTTGCAGCTTGGGAATCAAAAAGTGTTCTAACAATTTGATTAGTTGGCTCCTGAAATATAGACCAAACGATGACCCACCCTGAGCAGACTTGAACTGACAGAAATGCCTTAGTTGAATTAGAGCAACAAATTCAATGGCTTAGGGAGATTAGAATGTCAGAGTGGATTTGTCATTTAAGACCTGCTCACCTGTACTGTGAAAGTCCAGTAGACATACCTTTTACCAATACAGTGAAGAATAAATTTAGGAGAGAAACACCAGCATTCCAGATGAGCTCTGTGATCACTCTTCTCTGTAGTAGAATAGACCTTACGTTGGGAGCTGCAGTCACTGATATGGGAAACCAAAATGCATTGGGAGTAATTGGATTGCAGGGGGGCAGGAATCATGTGGTGGCATTCAGCTGCCAAAGGCAAGGTGGGTGTGGTTACTGTAATGGAGAACAGAGTCAAAACAGTAATCAGAATAGTCTTGTTCCCCAAGACCTATGACATTGGCTAATAAATCATGGTATTCCAAACAACCTTACTTCAGATCAAGTAAATCACTTCACAGCAAAACCTACACATGAAAGTTTACAGCAATTTAAATCTCTGAACTAACCTTTTTCTTTCCCAATTTTGTCCAACATTAGGAATAATCACCCAATGTCATTATATTTATTAGTTTTCAAAAGCGTTTGGAAGTATTGTACACAAAGTCATATAGCTCCTTGCTTCTTATAAGTGCTTAATTAGAAATATCCAATGCAGATATTTTGCATATATATAAATAGTTGATGTTATTGACTATCGGTGCTCACTTTACTACTGAAAGTCATTAGCATATTTAAATTTAATCAGATTAGAGTTCAAGATGGGATGAAAGGTCCCAGCTCAACCAGTGAGGCAAGAAAAAGAAATAAATTTCTCCTTCCACAAATATTTCATTCTATTCAAATTCTCAAAATATTAAATGATGTTCACCCACAGCAGTTAATCTACTTTACTGAATCTACCAATTCTAATATTAATTTCATTTGGAAATACTCTCACAGACATGCCCATACATATATTTAACCTGGTTACTCCAGGTCCAGTTGACATACAAAATTGACCATCACAATATCCTTTATCAGATATATGTTTATATATATAAACATATATCTGCCTTTTAGTTCTCTTTTCTAATATAGTCAAATTTATCATTTTTTAATGTATCCTGTTTTTACTGTTATATGTAAAACCTCCTTTTTTGCATGTAAACTTATAAATGTTCCACGTATTTCTTGAGATGATAACCTCCTTTCCCTTATGCCTTTATAAGTAATCAGTTGGATGTATTTGTGTGGGTCTATTTTCTTGGCTCTTCATTATGTTGCATTGATCTATGTGCCCATTGTTTTGCCAATATCAAACTGTCTTTATTATTAAAATGTGTAGGAATTATTGGCAAAGTATTTTGGCTTCTCCAACTTTGTTCATCTAATTAGGGAGCACTGACTTCTAAAAAATATTGTCTTCTAAGCCATCAACATGAAATAGCTTTTCATTTGCTACATATTTTTTATTTCTTCCCTCTAGTCTTTTTTTCCTGCCATTCTTTGCTGTTTATTAGATACATTACAATTTTTTTAAATATGCAATATCAACTTAACTGGTAGTTGTTTTATATTTTACATCCAATTATTCATTCTTGGCACATAGAAAAACAATTGAATGTTGAATACTGATGCTATAGCCTGTGAGCTTGTTATATTCATTTATTAGTGCCAAAATTTTTTTATAAATTCTCTGGCATTCACAACATAATCAATCATGAATTTTTTTAATAAATCCAGTTTCATTTCTCCCCTTTTCAAGCTGTGTACCTCTTTTTTTTTTTTTTACTTGTCTTATTGTATTAGCTACGGTGTTGAGTACATTGTTGAATAGGAGAGGTGAGAGAAGATCTCCTTGTTCATAATTCAAAACAGATATTCAATTAAAAAACACAGAAACTAATCAAAATTACTTTTTGTAACTTCAAATTGTTCAATGGGTCACCTGATATTTTTGTATATAATGCCATAGATAAAAAGCATCTATAATATAACGTGCACTTTTTAAGGTACATTGAAGAGGAAAATCTAGTTATTAAGTAAACCAGTTGGTTAGGAATTATTAGAGTTTGAAACTAGAGTTTGAAATTATGTATTTATTGTATTATCGGAATCTGGAAAATGTTTGTCATGCAAACTATTTTAGTAACCTTATGTAACCACTTTATACTATATATAGGAAATAAAATCAAACCATAATGAATACCTATAAATTATGGTAGAACTAAAAGTATATCTTAGAATTGATACAATGTCATAATTACTCTGAGAGACTGTCTCTTAGATCATTTGTTATGGTGCATCCTATATACCAGGGGCTTTGGGAGTAAATATATTCCTGTCTTGATTTAGTCAACATGGCATTGGGAAAGTTATTTTCTTCTGAGAAATGCATTTACCTCATATTACACACATTCAGCCAAAGGTCTTAAGCATTATTTAGTTATATTTTACATTTTAATAGTACAGAAAATAAAAATATATATCCTAGTGTACAGTCAAATTGACATCATGCTCTCATGGATTTACAAGTAGATAAATAAAATCCCAGTAGTAGTTTTGTCCTAAGAAGGTAAATTGAAACATGACTGAAAATTATTACATATAACTCTCGAATAAGAACTGTGAACTTACTTACTTGCACTTGTGATTTTTAAGTTATACTTTTCTTTTAGGAGACACTCAATGAATTTTTTTTATTTTAAGGTGATGCAGGCATCAGTGTGGATAGTTATTTTTCATGCTTGCTATTTAACTACTAGCACGATACACACCCTTGAATTCTGTCACATATTTTCTGTACTCAGTAAACAACTGCCTCAAATGTTCACTCTTGCAAACTAAGATAAATTGAATGTCAGAAGTGCCTCACTTTCCTTTAATTTAATATGGTTAAAATTTGTGTCTCTAAAACTCCTAGGTTTTTAAATTTAAATCTGTGTACTCTTTTAAAAAAAGGTTCAGCTAATTTGATAGGAAAGCATATTTCTCAAGTAAAAGTTTAAGTCACACGCAGATAGTGCATCTAATTCTCAAAGGTGTTCTAGTATATTAATTGTCTGTATGTTCCATTAAGTATGCACTCTGAGGAGTTGAATGGATTCATATATTAATAGATTTACTTCATTACGAAGTCTGTATTCATACTTACTACAAGATTTCAGAAAATTACAGTTATAGTACAACAAACAAGAACAATTGTGCAACAAGGGCATTAAGCTGTCTAGTGAACTGGAATTCTGAAGTTAAATTAATAGGGTAGCATGTTTACATCTCAGGAAGAATATGAAAATTAGGAAAAAATAAACAGTAAAAGAATTGCAAATGGAGTAACAGACTATGTTATATAACACAAAACTGTTACTACTGATAAATTCACACACACACACACACACACACACACACACACACACACACACAAGGAAGATTCTATTCTAAACCACAAATTTGCTTTTGCTAAGGTGATCATAACTCTTAGGTAATCCAGTCAATCTAAGAGGAGCATTTGGCTGCAATTTACAGTTTGCTGCAAAGATTCAAAAGGTGATAAGCTATATTATTAGGACTAGTGGCTTGAAATCATGCATTTTTTATTATATCCAGTCCTCCTTTGGAAGTAGTCTAGCTTCTATACCTCTTGGGAAATTAGATATCTTTGAAGGGATTTGGATCATAGAAGTAATAATTAATTCATCACTGCATAACAGATATTTGCAAGGACATTAAATCCTTTCAATGACAAATTAAGAAAAAAAAACATGTGTAGTGTACAGGAATCTGGAGTACCTATAGATGTAATCAAATTTGACAAACTTTTTATTATTGCTACCTTACATAGCTTAATTAACTTTCAAGAAAACTGAAACCTAGGCCAATTTTTACAAACTTGATGAAACATTACAATCACCTAGGGCATTAAAAAAATCTTACAATAACTAGTTCAGAATCTTTCAGTGTGGGGCCCAAATATTTGATTTTTTTCTAGGCAAAAAAAAAAGAATGCTATCTAGTTCATTTAATCATTCTTATATGTGATAGCTCAATGCTGACATATATAAATCTAAAACTTATAAGAATAATAGTATATCATTTTTTTCTTTTGATATTGGGAATTTTAATAAAAAGTACTAGAGATTAAAATTTTTGCAAATATATGCTCACAGTACAAATTGGGGGGAAATTACTTGAACACTCTGATCCTGAGCAGAACTGGAAATAGGGAAGTAAAGACAGTTTTGAACACATTATATTATCGATCAACAAGTACTATTAATTGAATTCTTTGAAGCAGCAGGCTTACTTTGTTTATTTTTGAGAAAACATCTAGAAATAAATAAGCTTGTAAAACTATCCTTTGTCTTTGGTCATTCTTTTAAGTCAGTATAATGTTCCATGAAAACAAAAGCTGCTAGTTCAGTTCACTAGTCAAAAAATAATTGTGCAAGTGCCATTACTTGGAAAACTCAGCACCTTTGTATACAGCTGGAGTGTTTATGTAAACTTCCCATTTTGTGATACAGAATATAAAAAAGATATGACTGAAGGGTAAAGATTTAATATATTTAATTTCCTTTTATTCCTCTACCAATGACTTTTTAAAGTAAAACTGGATTCACCCCCAAGATTGCATTGTGTAAATGTCAACACAATGAAGACAAAACAGAATGTGTTTGCATTACCACAAAATAGTATTCATCGTGTGGACCCTATGAACTTACCTCAGAAACCTCCAGAGACCGAGGGTCACGCTTGAAGATCACTGGTATAAAGAAAAATGATCATTACAAGAAGATCAAATGGCTGCACCCTCAGATTATGTGTCTCCCTACCTCTCCCCATCTCCCTTAACTCACTCCTAACCTCTGGTTCCCACTGCAGCTCCACTGATGGGCTTATAAATTTTCAATGACTCTCCATTGGCTTCAGAATAAAAACCCAAATCCCCTCACAAGCCAGGAAAGTTCCTTGTTTACTGAATGATGTGTACCTCTCCAAGACTCCCTTCTCTCAAAGAGCAAAGCTTCTTTTTCCTTACAGGTCTTTTCCATCGTTATTTATTTATTTATTTATTTATTTATTTATTTATTTATTTACTTATTTTACTTGGCCAACTTTCAGTTCTCTGTTTCTCATTGTTTGAATCGTTAATACTCATCCAGGAAGATTCCAGTGATTCTGGAGTCTCAGTTGATTTTCTATATTTTATACTTTCATAGTCTTCTATACTTTTCCCAAAAAGGAATCGATCTCACTGTGTTGTAATTTTGTTCCCTACAACATCATTTCTATGTTAACTCCATAAATTCCTCAGGGACAAGGTAAAATTTGTTTTACCCAAGGTTCATATTTTTCAAAAACAGAAATCTGAAAGATAAACAAACTTTACCTTGCTAATAGGAGTCACTTCTTTTAGCTTAATGTGGCTGCATTTGAATGCTTAAAAGCACTGTTCCCCAACAAGAAGAAATGAGAATAAAAAGGAGGGGGGAAATCCTATCACCAATATTTACATACATTGATACATTCCTCCACAAAATTGCTTCTAGTGTATGGTGGTTAATATAAAAATGTAGGGACATGTTGTCCTGAGATTTTACAGTTTCTGAATTTATTCAGGACAAAACAAATGTGACAGACCCTTGACGCCATGGGGATTCTTGATATGGGTAAACAACAGAGCTGCATGATACCAGGAGTATCTGTGAAGCTCTGTGATTGTATCTGTCTCACAGTCAATGCCCAGTTCATTCTCTAATAAAAAATTTACCTTGAAATATAAAGACCCAAATATTAATAGTTAACTTATAAACATTCATTATCTATTAGTAACTACTTAACTATTGTTTTTCATATTTTGTATACTTATAACAAAGAATGTTAGGATATTAATCAATAAGGGTAGCTCAAAGTTACAAGGAAATTATTTAAGACCATGCTATGTCCTTCGTTATTGTTCCATATACTCTGTAAAAATATTTAAGTTTGGTGCTCTTTTCCTTTCTCTTTATCTCAAAAGAAAAAAAAATGGGGACTCTATTTCATGTCCATGGGAATGAGTTAACTCTATTTTTGACTGTCTCATTTTGAGCAACTAACTGTCATAGGGCAGAGCATGGGCCATTTCATCCAATTTAAAATAATACACTGTCTCTTTGGAGATAGCACTGTCATTTGTTTTCATTTTACTGAGGCGTCGCTCTTTAGATTGAAATATTTATTAAAGGGAAAAGTCCAACTCCCTGAGACATGTAACCAAAGGATGAGATTTCTTAATTCACATCTTATCTGAAGCACATTCCGCTACCTATTCCAGTGTGGTAGGTTATAAGCTGCATTTTAAAACACAGTGTTTTGATCAAACTATTGAGCCTGAAGAGAAATAGGTTCTTGTTTAAGTTAAAAATTTATTATTCACTGTTCATCTTCCTATACATTATGCATTCTATTCACTTTTCATGCTCACTGTGCTTCTTTAAAAAATAATCCATAATAAAGTATACCAGACTACTTTAACATTTGGTTCTGTCTCTTTAGGTCAAAACTATGGGAAGGGGATATTGAATGGATATTTCTAAGAAACATTTAATTTTTTAATAAAGAAACACGATTTTACATTATTAAAGTAAACCTAGGTTTTAGATAATATTGCTTCAAATTATCCTCTAATGACAGTATAAAATGTATTACGATACATCTTTTAGGATTAGAGAGGATAACAGTCATGTCATGGGAATATTTTGTTCATCAACATGTGAAGGAGTGGTGTGAAAAAGGCATTTATATACTTGGAAGAAATGTAGATTTATGATGCTTTGTATAGATATAGACCAATAACATTGTTAATTTTCAATACGAATTTTATCTTCAAGCAGTTATTTAATGGCAATTAGACTAACTTTCTGAGGTATAAAAAATAAATTCTATGGCAGGAAGAATTTCTGCTTAGTCAAGAAAGGGTAATAATGGGTTATTATCCAAAATATATAAAAAATTCATGAAACATAAAAAATTAAAAAACGCCAAAGCCAAAACCGGTTTGGCTCAGTGGATAGAGCGTGGGCCTGCGGACTGAAGGGTCCCGGGTTCGATTCCGGTCAAGGGCATGTACCTTGGTTGCGGGCACATCCCCAGTGGGAGGTGTGCAGGAGGCAGCTGATCGATGTTTCTCTCTCATCGATGTTTCTAGCTCTCTATCCCTCTCCCTTCCTCTCTGTAAAATATCAATAAAATATATTTAAAAAAAACAAAAAACACCAAAGATTTTGATTTTAAAGTGGTTCAAGGACCTGAAAAGACATTTCTCCAAAAAGAACATACAGATGGCCAAGACACATGAAAACATGCCTAACATTACCAATCATCATGAAAATGCAAAATAAAACATCAATGAGATACCACCTCACATTTGTCAGAGTGACTATTTATTTATACTAATACATAAAAACCCTGGGTCTAACGACCAGAGGCTGACCAACCAGAAGTCAGTGCTGGCCCTGCCCCCAGGCAAGCGGTAAGGGGCAATCAGGCAGGCAGGCAGAGGGGTTAGGGGTGATCAGGTAGGCAGACCAGCAGTAAGGGGTGATCAGGTAGGCAGGCAAGTGGTTAGGGGAGTGCAGGTAGGTAGTCCAGCAGTTAGGGGCAATGAAGCAGGCAGGTAAAGTGGTTAGGGGTGATCAGGTAGGCAGACCAGCAGTTAGGGGTGATCAGGCTGGGCGGGGCTGGACGCCTGCTATGAGGGGGCGGAGGGACAGAAGGAGCTACAGGAGTGGTGCTCCGGCTGGGAGCAGGGACTTGCCGGCTCCCAGGCGGCCAGGAGTGAAGCCAGGGGAAGGAAGGCGTATTCTTGCACGAATCTTCGTGCAACGGGCCTCTAGTATACAATAAAATGTTATGCAACCATAAAAAGGAATAAAATCTTGTCATTTGCTACAACATGGATGGACCTAGGGGGTACTATGCTAAGTGAAATCAGTCAGGCAGAGAAAGACAAATATCGTATGATTTCACGTATATGTGTAATTTTAAAATAAATTAAATAAACAAAACAGAAACAGACTCATTTATACAGAGAACAAACTGATAGTTGCCAAATGAAAGAGAGGATGGGTGAATAAAGGTGAAGGAGATTAAGTACAAACTGCCAGTTATAAAATTAATCACAGCGATATAAAATACAGCATAAGGACTATAATCAATAGTATTATAATCTATAATAATAAAAGAGTAATATGCTAATTAGATCAGATGTCCTTCCGGGTGACCTTCCGGATAAAACCAGGGCTGTGAGGGATGCCCATGTCCCGGGTGCCAGAGGGAGCCAGTGCCAGCAGCCGGGGGAGGGAAGGCCTACTCTTGCACGAATTTCATGCATCAGCCCTCCAGTGACTATATAAGTTGCCAGATGGGTACTAGACTCGTGGTGATTACTTAGTAAGATACATACATAAATGTTTAATCACTATGTTGTATACCCGAAGCTAACATAATACTGTATGTCAAGTATAATTAAAAATAAATTGTAAAAAATAAAATGCCATAAAAAATACAAAACTAAAGGAAATCATACATTAAAGACAGAGGAACACTTTTTGGTGGTGTTCACATACCTTCAGTGAAGAAGGAAAATACTCTCATGCAAAGGAGTGTCTTTTTAAGGTTTTTTCCTTAAATTTTAGAAGCATGAAAGATATATCAGTTGTTTTTCAGAAATGACATATGATATGGCTAAAATAATATTAATGTAAGCTAAAATTTTCAGGTAGAGGTGCAGCAGAAAATATAATTATTTTTAAATGAGGAATTTAATTGCTTAACCTGTAAAACTTTTAATAAATTTGGTTAGATTGACTCTAAATGCAATATTAGCTTTAATGTGTTTTTTTTTCTTTTTTAGAAAGAGTTATGGTCATCATCACTTATGGTAAAAATAGACTTGGACTATGACTTTTACTAGGTTTAGACATAAATTATGAATATAATATTTAAATAAAACTTTTAATAGCAGATAATATGACATTTTGCCTTTAAAAGAAAGTACAATGCGCATTGTAATTAATTCTGTTAGTATATCTGTTTGAAAGTTTTTGGATATTTAATACTGTTAAATGATCAGAGGAGATGAGTGGCTGATTGTGCTCAAAATTATATTCCATATTTGATCAATGAGTGAGCAAGTCACACTGAAGCAACTTGAACCTCTTGGCTTGGTAGTAGTGAGAATAGCAACTTCTACATGTTTGATGTTAGAAAAAAATCTAGAAAAAATTATGGAAGAATAGTTTTCTGCATGAATATGATTTGTAGCTTTGATGAAGGCCATATAAAATAGTTTCCCATAATTTCCTCTATATTAAAATATTTTATTATATGTAGTAGTAGAAACAGATTTCCAACTTAAAAATGATTTTGTATTGCTAGTGATGACCCAGTTTAAAGTTTGATTTTAAAAATATTATGTAGTTGTTGCTTTAATTTTTGTGTTTCTGATTACCAGGAGATTCTTAGAGTTAGTGTCTAAGAATAGAGTATAAGACGTATTGAGGAGATAAGTAATGAACTTAAGGTATTGTTTTCATCCTTTTTGAGAATTATCTGTAAGAGAGATTCACATAGTTAGATTATTCAGAGAACAGAATCATTGTTAGAGCCCTAACATAATATTTCATTCAATGCTTTAAATCCAACTATTTAAATATATTTTTAAATTGATTTTAGAGAGAAAAAATAGAGGAGAGAGAGAGAGTGAAACATTGATGTGAGAAAGAAACATTGATTGGCTGTCTCCCACACACACCTGACTGGGGATCAAACTGCAACCTTGTTATGTGCTCTGACTGGGAATCCAACCAAAGGCCCTTTGGTGCTCAAGATGACACTCAGCCACCTGATCCGCACTGACCAGGGATATGTCTAAGTATTTAAACTCACCTTAAAATTTGAGTTTTTATAATCCTTTTAATCATCTACACTAATAAAAGAGAAACATGCAAATTGACCATACCTCCACTATGCCCAAAAGCCACGCCCACTAGCCAATCAGGAGTGAGTATGAAAATTAACCCAACCAAGATGGTTGTGGCCACAGAGAGAGCAGGAGGCTTGGGTTTCCCCGGCAATAGAAGATGCCAAGCTTCCCGCCCACTCTGGCCAGCCCTGGACTGTGCTCAAGGCTACAAAGTTTCAATTATAGAAGATAAATAAATCCCAACAAAAATGGCTGCATCCACGGAGCTGGAGAGAGCAGGAGGCTTGAGTTGCTCCCAGTGATGAAGGAAGCCAAGCTTCCCGCAACCCTGGCCTGCCCTGGCCTGAGCTCAAGGCTATAGTTTCAATTATAGCAGATAAATAAAACGCAAATACCAGGACCTCCACTTGGTTCACCGGGGGGCAAGGATGGCCTGAAAACCACCACAGGCCCCTTGCCCAGGCTGCCCTATTCCCCAAGGGAATCCCCACCCTGATCCGGGACACCCTTCAGGGCAAACCAGCCAGCCCCCACCCATGCACCAGGCCTCTATTCTATCTAATAAAAGAGTAATATGCAAATTTGCTCCAACTCACAAGATGGCTGGCCCCATGTGGTCAAAGATAGCTGCCCCATGTGGACACAAGATGGCTGTCACAAGATGGCCAGCAGGGGAGGGCAGTTAGGGGTGACCAGGCCGGCAGAGGAGGGAAGTTGGGGGTGACCGGGCCTGCAGGGAAGGGCAGTTAGGGGCAATCAGGCTGGCAGGGGAGTATTTAGGCATCAATCAGGCTGGCAGGGGAGTGGTTAGGGGGTGATCAGGCTGACAGGCAGAAACAGTTAGGGGCAATCAGGAAGGCAGGCAGGCAAGCTGTTTGGAGCCAGCAGTCCTGGATTGTGAGAGGGATGTCCGACTGCCCATTTAGGCCCAATCCTACTGGGATCCCAGATTGGAGAGGGTGCAGGCTGGGCTGAGGGACACAGCCCCCCGTGCATGAATTTTGTGCACCGGGCCTCTAGTATATAATAAAAGGCTAATATGCAAATCGACCAAACTGTGGAACGACAGGTCACTATGATGCGCACTGACCACCAGGGGGCAGATGCTCAATGCAGGAGCTGCCCCCTGGGGATCAGTGCACTCCCACAAGGGGAGCGTCACTCAGCCAGAAGTGGAGCTCACAGCTGGCAAGCACAGCAGTGGTAGCAGGAGCCTCTCCCACCTCCGCAGCAGCACTAAGGATGTCTGACTGAGGGCTTCTGACATCCCATCAGGAGGACATCCCCTGAGGGCTCCCAGACTGTGAGAGGGTGCAGGCCAGGCTGAGGGACCCCCTCTGAGTACACGAATTTTGTGCACTGGGCCTCTAGTAATTTCATAATATTCATTAGTCACTTCATAATTTGTTTGTTGGTAATTGTTTTCAAAAAGTAGTAAACAATATCAAGCATTTAGAGCCATGAGCTAAAACTTCTCTAACATCCACTAAGTATATTTAGAAAATGAGTTACAGGGCATGAATAATTTAAGAGCTGCTTCTATCCCAGTTTACTTTTAAATATTTTGAAGGGAGAGGACATAGGTGAAGGTTTTACTTGGAAATATGTCCCCCATTGTAAGATTTTACAAATACTCAATTATTCCCATCATTATTCTACTAAAATTTTCATGTTTCATGTTCAATGAATGCCTTTATTAGGGATAAAATTGGCATATAATATGAAATATGGATTTATGTTTCCTTTTCTTCCAATAGAAAAATAACATATTTGCCAATGATACATCTGATAAGTGGTTAATTTCCAAAATATATGGAGAATTTATACAACTCAACACCAGAAAGACAATCTAGTTAAAAATGGGCAAAGTCTCTGAATAGACACTTCTCCAAATAGAATATACAGATGGCCAATAGACATATTTAAAAATGCTCTACATAACTAATCATCAGTGAGATGCAAATTAAAACCACAACGAGATACCACCCCACTCCTGCCAGAATGGCTATCATCAATAAATCAGCAAACGAGTGTTGGTAAGGATGTGGAGAAAAGAGAACCCTTATACACTGTTGGTTGGTCTGCAGATTGGTGCAGTCATTATTTAAAACAGTATGGAGTTTCCTCAAAATATTAAAAATGGAACTGCCTTTTGACCCAGCAACCCCACTTCTGGCAATGTATCCAAAGAAATCCAAAATGTCAATTCAAAATAATATATGCACCTCTATATTCATAGCAACATTATTTACAATAGCTAAGATCTGGAAACAGCCCAAGTGCCCATCAGTAGATGATTGGATAAAAAAGCTGTGGGACAGCCAAAACCGGTTTGGCTCAGTGGATAGAGCGTCAGCTTGCGGACTGAAGGGTCCCAGGTTCGATTCCGGTCAAGGGCATGTACCTTGGTTGCGGGCACATCCTCAGTCGGAGGTGTGCAGGAGGCAGCTGATCGATGTTTCTCTCTCATCGATGTTTCTAGCTCTCTATCCCTCTCCCTTCTTCTCTGTGAAATATCAATAAAATATATTAAAAAAAAAAAGCTGTGGGACATTTATATAATGAAATACTAAATTTTGGAAATAAAATGGCTGTAAAAATAAAAGGATCTCTTACTCTTTGCAATAGGAAGAATGGACCTGGAGAGTATTATGCTAAGTGAAATAAGCCAGTCAGAGAGAGACAAATACCATATGATCTCACTTATATGTGGAATCTAATGATCTAATGAACAAAATAAACTGACTTAGAAAAATAGAAACAGAGGCATAGATACATGGAACAGACTGACAACTGTTAGAGAGGGGGAGGGGGTGGGGAAACTGGATGGAAGAAGGTGAAGGGATTAGGCAAAGAACATATATGTATAGCCATAGACATAGAAAGCAGTGTGGTGATGACCAGAGGAAAGGGGTGCAGTGGTTGGGTGGAGGTGGGTAAGAGGGGGAGAGATGGGGACATCTGTAATAGTATCAACAATAACAATAAAGTTTTTTAAAAAAAACTTGCATGTGCCAAATTCATTTATAAGTTTATCATTCCACACTCAGAGACTTCTAAAGCTAACATTGTCATATATTAGTTTCCTGAACATACTGTCTTTATTTCTGGTAGTCAGTATGTTGAACTTATATATGATTATATTTATTTGACAAATAAAATTACTTTTTACTTCTGGGTTGCAATTACATACTAATAAAATTTTAAGACAATCCTCTCCTTTCTCAATGATCCTTATATTCACAAAATGTTGTTTTATTTTGTTTTTGCTTTGGGGATAATAGTTACTTTTTAAAAAATATTTACTTCATTGATTGTGAACTTCTTTGTTAACTACCTACATAGTTATACTGGTATAATTATTATTAATTATACCTACATAGTTATACTGGTATAATTACTATTACAAACATTGTTAAAATAATAAAAACAATAAATATACTAGAAGTATGGATCCATTCAGAAAATTAACTCTAAACAGCAAAAACAGGCTGCCACTTTCACTGGTGACAGTTTTAATCAATTTATATTGATTTACACCAGTGAGTGTGACTCAAGACTAAGAACAATCAATAGGCTTAAGGGACAACCACAATAATCAAGCACATTGATAATAGCAAAAATATATTCAACCAGTTTTCCCATGCATTGGTTTATGTAAAGGACAAAAGTAGGTAAGTATGAAGTTTAAGGAATAAGAATAAAATTCTCACTATTTACAGTAAGGACAAGTCTATAAAAACATGTATCTTAAGAAACTGAGTACACTCTTACTCAAGGGATATTAAAAAATCTAATTTTAAGTAATTCTTTTAATAAATTGTTTGCATATATATGTGACGTGTTTTGGGAATTACAAGACAAAGTGGGGAGAGAAACACAATGATTCTTAGTAACATTGTAGATATTAACAGATATCTCTTCTAAGAACACAGAATTTCTCAGTGAAACTAACACATTGAAATAATTTCTAGAAATTGGAAGTAATCTGCAACCATGGCTTAAGTAAAAATAATCTCTAATGGATAGTATTTGTTATCCACACAGTAATATAAGACAAGATTACATATGTATGGCTTATGTCATTGTGCAACAAATAAATGTATTTTATGTGGTGAATTCTAATATATAAACACAATATAATTATAAGTAACCCATTATTTGATTCAAGTCACTTATCCTAAGGTGTAATTATGCATTTACTGTTAAAACACTTTGCTTGATGTATGAATACCCCACTAGACTCTAAGCACCAGAAGAGCAAAAATATTATATCAGATATTCACCATGATTTGCCCAGAGCTCTCAAACACTTACTAGCTGCAAGACATTCTTTGAACAAAAATGCAAATTCTTTAACTTTCACATATCATCTACAAAATTGAAATATTAATAGTATCTACTTTGTAATATTGTTTAAGTAAATAATTAAAGAATTCATACCAACAATTTAATAGAGTTCTTGGAGCTTAGTAAGCAGTCAGTACATTGTAGCCCTTTATTGAATCCCTGGTCAAAACTGAATAATTTTCAAATGTGAATAAATATTGGCTTTACTCTAGAGTATTTTATGGCCTATGTTGCAGTAGGGGAGTCCTACAGATAAAGATTGCATTACATATTTTGTCCAACACATGTTTGTCCTTTATTATTAAATAAGATAAAGAAGAAGTAACACCCTCTGCAGATTAGGAAGCTGAAATAGAATAGTTTAATATTTATTTATGAGATCTTTGAATCAATCCTGAAATGAGGAGCATTGATTTTGTAGAAGGAAGCTAGGTAAGAATATTGTCTTTGTTTTTCTAGTTTCTAGAAACTAGCTTGGTGGCACCAATACTAAATAACAGTATATTTAAAAGAGCTGTGTTGAAACAAAACATATTTGTGATCAGAGTAGTGGTATTAGGTGGTGGGTGTAGGAAGGTAGGAAGATAAAGGTAGGATAATGTTCAAAGAGGTCAGAATTTTTTAAATCACGTTGTACCTTATGTTATGGGAAATCAAAGACCATTAGGAAAATTTCTCTTAGGAGAGTTGAATGATATGCTGTTTGTTTTACAAAAATCATAGTAGTCACTGAATGGAATGGGAGAAAGGAAACTAGTTAGAAAGCTATATTAATAGTCAAATAACAAATGACAGTGGTTTAGACTAGAAGTACAAAGAAAGACTGAAATTTAAAAAAATTAAAATCCAATAAATTATTTTTTTTTGTCCTACACTACTGTGGATTGGGTTTTGTTGATTGCAACCAAAAGAATGTTAACTAATCAAATGGTATCCAATTCTGCTTTGAAGGAAGATAATAGCTGAAAATGTTCATTGAATTTGGCATTCAATAGGACACGTTGATATCATTAGCAAAGTACTAAAAACATCCTTTGATATCCTTGTGAAAATGTTCAAATTATGAAGTATAGTAGACTGCAACCATTTATATAAAAATGCTCTAAAGCTATTAAGATGGAAGTTAAGTGAAGTATCTGGTGTTTCATTTAATGGGTAGCCTCATGTCATTGACAAATTAACCAAATAAAAAAGTGAGATATTGTTTTCAAAACTTTGGCTATAAGAAAGTTGAAAGGATGTCTAATGAGTTAAATAAAATAATTGAGATTTAAAAGTGCTTCATAAAATTACAATGGTGGTCTAAATCTATCAAGCTGAATTGATAGCATTTTTAATGAAAATTTGAAAGCACCACATTAATTTGTATGGTATAACATGGCTTGAACTAGGATTAATAGCTTATTTGAAAAATACCTGATGTTCTAGAAATTGATGAAGTCAGTCTGAGCTCTGAGTCCCACTGATTGATAAAATAAAAGTAAAAATATTTTATATTAATAGACATATGTGTTTAAATAGATTACCCAAAATTCTCTCTGAAGTCTTGAATCATTTACATTAGCCATAATTTAATTTACATTAGCCATGGGCATAGATAACATGTCCTATGTTGTGTAAAACTGACTATGAGAAAATCAGGATTGAGATATTTGCAAAGAGATAGTATTTGTAAAGAACATAATAGGTTTTTTTTCATGTTCAATAACTTTTATATACTGTTCCAGAGAAAAAACCTAAAGTTTTTCTAAAAAGTAAAATGGTAAAATATTCAAAAGACAAATTATGTTGAATATAGGGAAGACCCTACTAAGAATATTACCTGTGGCTCAACTACCTTCAAGAATAGGCTGCTCTCTCATTATAAATATTTAAAGCCAGGGCAGTTACCAGTTCAGGAAAATGGAGAATGCATGTAAAAAATGAAGGCAAATGATTGGGTAGAACCTCAGGTCTTTTCAAATCTTAACTTTCTATGCTATCATATGTTGTAAATTTTATTTGTTCTAAACATGGAGATTTTTGTTAGATTGCTGGATGGATGTATAGATAGATGGTGATAGATGATAGATAGATAAATAGATAGATAGATAGATAGATAGATAGATAGATAGATGATAGATAGATAGATAGATAGATAGATAGATAGATAGATGATAGTCTGATTAATCAAATGAAAGAAATATTACACCATCCAGAGTAAATTATAACACAGATGAAAAATATATTAAAGAAGCTGGACTTGTGCCCTAGATGGTTTGGCTCAGAGGATAGAGCGTTGACCTATGGACTGAAGGGTCCCAGGTTCCATTATGGTCAAGGGCGCATGCTGGGGTTGTGGGCTCATTCCCAGTGCGGGGCGTGCAGGAGGCAGCTGATCAATGATTCTCTCTCATCATTGATGTTTCTGTCTCTCTCTCCCGCTCCCTTCCTCTCTGAAATCAATAAAAAAAAAAAAAAAAAGAAGAAGAAGAAGCTGGACTTGCAATGACTTTTCGCCATTCTTTTAGTTTGTTGAATGGAATAAATTAATTGTTTCTGTATAAAAGAGTCTTATACAGATAAAAATTCTGGCAATTTCTATAGGTTGTCCACTTTATCTTATGAAGCAGACATTCTGTTGATAACAGTTTAAACACAGATTCAATTTGGTCATTAAAATGCCAGATCAAGATATTAATCAAAATTCTGAGTTGATCCAATGACAAGCATAGAGCTCTCTCACAGCTAGGGCCACTGCAAGCTGAGAACCTACAATGGGAAAGAGCATTATTGGCTCCTATAATTCTCTACTGGCTGCTTCTCTCCTTCCTGTTATCTCTTGTCAGGTGTTCCATGGATCCTTAGGGAAGGAGAGGCACCAGGAGTACTTTAGTTGTGTATTAGTAATGTCCTAAGCTTCCTTCTCTATGGTCCTCACAGTAATTGAAATATGACTCTTCTCCTCTTGGGAAATAAGCTTGAGGCTATTTGAACATTTCTTTCAAGGCTGGTCTAAGGGAAGTTCACTGGTATTCTAGGGGGTCAGTTGGTATTCCTTTTTAGTCCCAGCTCACTCACTTCCATGTTACTGCCTTGGCCATTTGGGATGTTAGCAGATGTGACATTAACAGTGATTTTAATGTGTTTGTGTGCTCATGTGTGTCATCTCGCACATCTGCCATTTCTAGAAGAGCTGTGGCTGAGTAGCTCTTGCCTTTCAGCCATTACCCCAGGAGGAACACTTGGGAACAGAGACTCCCTAAGATAAACTGAAAAGCCATGAGACAAATAGATATCTATTGCTAGAATCTAGAAGCTTTTATTTTTTTGCCTCTCTTTTTCTTATATAGTAAAAGCTGATATAAACATTGGCAATGGAAATAGGAGGTGTTTGTAAAAACAATCTAGACAACATGGCTGTGGATTTTTAGACCCAGCGTTTAAAGTGAGGATATTGATACTAGATGTAGGAAAATATTTTGGTGAAATTTTGCTTTGATATTCTGAAAGGCAGAAAACATTCCTAGTATATTTTTTGCCTTTTCTTTTTCATTATTTCTCACCTGAGGATATTTTTTTCCCATTTCTTTTCAGAGAGAATGGAAGGAAGGGAGGGAGGAAGGAGGAGAAACATTGATGTGAGAGAGACACATCGATTGGTTGTCCCCTGCACACTCCATGACTGGGGCAGAGAGCGAACCCACAACCGAGGTATGTGCTCTTGACGGGGAATTGAACCAAACCCTTCAGTGCACCATCTGATGCTCTAACTATTGACCTGCACTGGCCAGGGCTCCTAATGTATTTTCAGTATAGGGTTTGGAGATCTTGAGGCACATAACTTACAGGTTTCAAAATTATATCTATAAATAACAGTTATATTTTATCTGATGAAAGCAGTTTTATTTTTGAAACCTGTAAGTTAAAACTGCTTTTATCAGATAAAATATAACTGTTATCTATAGATATAAAAGCCTAGGCAATGAACAACTGAACAACCAGTCAACCAGTTCTATGACACACACTGACCACCAGGGGGCAGACACTCAATGCAGGAGCTTCCTCCTGGTGGTCATTGTGCTCCCACAGCCAACTTCCTGTAGTCCCTACCCTTGGCTTGCCAGCCGGCCCCAATTACCCAGATCAGGGCCGCTGGCCAACTTCCTGTGGCCCCTCCCCGTGCCAGCCAACCTCCTGTGGCCCTGATAGGCCTCAATCAGCGGCCAAGCCGAGGGATGCCACCTGCGCACTAATTCGTGCACCGGGCCTCTAGTTATATATAATAAGAAAAAAACCCTAAGTAGGTGTGTTGCTCCATTATCTTTAGTTACTATTGCTGAAGGAAATTATTTATTGTCAAATAGACCTTTTAACCTGGATAAAATTATCCAAAAATAAAATGTGGTGTTACAGCTGCCTGGTTCAATCAAAGGATCTACAATTTATTCTCGAGGGAGAAATGTCCTGAAAATAATTGGGTGTGGCTCTTGGCACACAAAACTGACTGAAATTTAAGACTTTTAAAGCTAAAATTTTTGTGAAAACTGTATTTTCAAAAGTACTGCCAGACAGATCACAAGAAAATGAAATTATTTAAGTTCTGAGAAGTCTTTTGGTCCCTAAATTTTTAAAGATAGAAATCAGGTTGAGAGAGCTTCTCAAACTCCCCAAAGGCCATATTCTCTAATTCTTTTATTTTTAATCAGTTTTTCAGACTTGGCTGTGGAGCATGATGCAGAATGAAGGAATTTCCAGCGGGCAGAGCCAAGAGCTATGGTAAGGAAACCTATGCATAATGAAGAACTAACAGTTCCTTGCTTTCAAAATAGGAATGCCTAGTAATGTTTGTCCAGAATTATTGGGACCAAGAACTTTCATATGGCAGGAGGTAAAGAACAACCTGTTCTACATATAATGTGGAGTATGAGAGAAGTAAGAACTTGGCTTTTTGGTTCAGAGGATCCCAGATAAGGAAGAGCTGCCTCAAGATTTCATAGATATTTCAAGAACTGACTTTAAACCTATGCGGTGATTTTGACAAACCACTTGGGGATCTATTTTGCATGTAATAAAGACTTCAGTAGAGAGATTATCATTAACTCAAATATTATTCAAAAATAGTTACTCCCTCTACTTTACTTCCATAGGAAGAAAATAATTCCTAAACTTTGTCTTTGTCTCACTTGCTTTGACCAATGAACACATTAATAGGTGTTAAAAAAATAATAAAAACAAAACAAACAAAAAAAACAACAACAAGGACTTGAAATTTGCTTGCATGGCATGCTGGCTATCATGTCACCAAAAGAGATTTTCCTGAAGGTGGACTTCCCTGTCATTTCAAACAGTAGATTGCACACAAATATAACAGAACTATTTTACTGTATCTGCAGACCTGCACCATGAAATAGAGCTACTAGAACCTGAGGCAGAATGATGAAGTAAATTCTAAAATCAGTGATTAACAAATAAAAATTATTGTCAATTTAACAAAGATGTTCATATCTAAGAAAATAAACTATATTGTATACATTAAAATTATGTGGTTGAAAATAGAATTATTGAGTATTTTTCTCTTTCTTTTTATGAATCTGTACTTCAAAATCCAAAAAGATAACATTGTGTTACTATTAAAGTTTCATAATTTAGATTTCTTATGAAACTCCTTAAAAACATGTCAGCCATTTTAAAGTTCAAAATAATCATCATTGTAATTAAGTCAGTGTGGTACTGGCAAAAGGGATAAGCACATTGGTCAGGGGAAAGTAGAATTCAGATATAGACCCATGAAAATATAGTCAGTTGATTTTTAACAAACTTTAAAAGTTAGGAGGGGGCATTTTAAAATTTTAGCAGTTACTATATGTAAATCTAAGTTCACTCTCTCTGGATCATGTCCATTCCTTCTCTTTAATTTTTTTTTCATGGTACTGTTATGATCTTTATTTAACTATATTTAACTCAATTTAAAGTTAACTACCACTAAGACACTAAATATACATTTTTATGTAAAAGATCATTTTTAAAATACTTATATCATCCATATATTTATATAAGCATTTAGCATATAAACTAAAGTATCTCATAAAATGTACTAAGAAATATTAACAGATGAGAGTTTAATACTAATTTTTCCAAATGGTCTGAAGACGTATTTGGCATTTGTGATTTCCCTCCTACATAACCATTTGGCATTCTATGCCAATACTGTTTGTTAGATTTTCTTGCTCTTGGTGCAGCCCAAAACTTCATCCCTGGAGGATATAAACCATTTGTTGATGTAATCTATAATAATAAAAGCATAATATGCTAATTAGACCAGACATCCTTCTGGATGTCCTTCCTGATGACCTTCCAGATGAAGCCAGGGCTGCCCGAGTCCTGGGTACCTGCCTGCAGCCAAAGGGAATCCTGGGTCCCGGTTGTCAGAGGGAAGCTGGTGCCAGCAGCCAGGGGAAGGAAGGCCTACTCTTGCACGAATTTCATGCGTCGGGCCTCTAGTCATTTAATAAATATCATCATCACTAAAACATTGGTAATTGAGTTCTGGTGTGAGCTCTCTGTTTATGCAACTTATTTATTATTTCAGAAATTATTCTGAATATAGTACTTTTTCTGGACAAATTTTTGTTCTATGGAATAATGAATCAGATAATTAAAGGCACTGGAACACATTGCCACTTGGAGTCCATTTTAGTTTCTATCTAGACCTATTGTATGTTAAAATATGTTTATCAGAAGTGGAATATTTTCTGTTATGTCTTTGCTATAAAAAACTAATAATCTCCCTTTTTATTCTCTTTATTGAGGAAGCAACAGGGTCCTTGAATAATCCCAACTTGCCACAAACAATTTCATCACGTTGGGATTAATTGATTCTGAAGGTTGGGTGACAGAGCTGCCTATTTTCCATCAAGGACTTCTGACTGGCCTCTCTGAGGTAAAAATAAAAGTATCTTAGTAACTTAGAAAATGATCACCACAATACATCCAAATGTGAATTCTTGTTTCTAAAATTAAAAAAGTGGCTTTGTTTGCATTGAATTTTTGATGGGATATATCAATGTATCCAGGTCACTGCATCTCCAAAAATATTCACTGAGCAAAGAAGCCATTTATTTTTATAGAAATACAGAAGTTAATGGAATGAAATGCTTTCTGGATTTCTTATCAGAATAAGTTCATTTTATGGTGGATAAGTGAGATGTCCTCTGGGACAGGACAAAGATCAATAACCCTGCAAATTAAAATGTGTTCTAAATTTACAAGCAAGATGGAGAAGATGTATTGTTCCCTTGCCTTATGGAAACAAATATCTTCTCAGTATTTGGGAGAGGGGAGATGAGGAGAGAGAGAGAGAAAAAGAGGGAGGGATAGAATTTCCAGATCAATAGCAAATTTTTAAAAAGCTAGCTTTATAATTACTTGTAAAACATATGCTTGGAATTTGACTTTTTTAATTTCTTCAGGTAAGGAGAAAACATTTGAATAGCAGAAATTAAAGTTACTTCTTGCTTAAATTTAATCCAGTTTTATATTACACTAGTGCCCTGGTGCACGGATTTGTGCACATTGAAAGGAAATTAATTAGAAGGTGGCCACAGGGCTGGACTGGGCTAGATGGGCAGAACATGCCCTGGAGCCAACCTCTTGTGGTCCCTCACAGGCTGGCCGCACCTGGGGTGGTGCTGTAGCTCAAAGGTCGTCTGCAGAGTGAGCGGGGATCCCTCTGGCAGGTGGGGCCCCTCGGCCTGGCCTGCGGGGATCAGGCCGAAACTGGCTCTCTGACATCCCCCGAGGGGTCCCAGATTGCAAGAGGGACCCCAGAATCGGACTCCCTCCTCTCTGGTTTCAGGGTGCATCACCAGAGAACCCCAGCTGCCAAGTCACTGTAGCTCAGCAGCTCCTGCATTGAACGTCTGCCCCCTGGTGGTCATGGTGCATCATAGCTACCAGTCGGACAGTTGGACAGTCACTTAGCCTTGTATTTATGGTATATAGATGATCAGTCCCTCTAGAGCTATAGATGAATAAGTGAAATAAAAGTGATGGGATGGTAACTACCTTTGACAGCTATTGATCCAATAACATTGCATATTGAGATATGTAGTATTTTACTGGCTTAAAACAACAACCCTATTATTTCTCGTGAGTCAAAAATAGGTGGTTTGGCTGACCTGGACAAGGCTTGATTGCTCTCTACTAACCTTATTCACATGTTTGTGACCAGAGAGCAGGACGGTAAAGGATGGATGGCCTCAGATCAGATAACTCATCTTTCCACCAGCCTTTCTCCACATATTTTATCCTCCAGTAGGCTCCAGGGCATGCTTTGATAGCTAGTTAGAAGAACAAAACAAGTTAAAGAGCATGCCCTGATGGTCAATTGATTTTCCAGGCTAAGCTTGCATCATATTTGCTAACAAATCACCTGCCAAAGCAAGTCACATGTGTGGAACAGAGCACCCCATCCCCAATAGGATGGTAGATGCATTCATCTGCACTCTACTACTCCTGTATCTTCTGTAAATTCATCACGTTTTTAGTATATTGTTTCTTCCACAGATATATGAGGTTGTTTTGTTTTTTGGTTTATACATTTGATTGAATGTGAGAAAAACAAAACTTCCATTTTCTATTTCTCCCCTAATTCAAGGAGTCAATATGATAATAAGATAAATATGCATACATAATTATAGGTCAAGGATTAAGGAAATGACATGAATATGAATTTGTTACCCCACTGTATGCATTGTGTGGTAGAATCAGGTTAAAATGCCATTTTCCACCTAAATTTCACATCGATCAGTTACATTCTGAATTCCCAGGGTTTAGTTCAAATACATTGTTTAATAATTCCTAATAGGCTTAATAGTTTCTGTTTCCAAGCTCACAGTTAGCATTTTCTCTGTTCCAAATGCTATAAGGAAGATACTGTGTAAATGTGTGCTTTTATTAAGGAGTCTTCCCTCAAGTCCACCAGTGTACTTTTATTCAAGGGGCTTTAGGATTATCAGTTGGGATTGCAGTAAAAGCTCCAGATGCTTTGTTGTGATAAGCCAAATCAAGCTTTGGTTTACCGGATATATTATTTTTTTATGGTGACACAGATCAGGTAAGAACTTATCAGATTGCCATCTCTTTTATTGTTAGCAACTGAATATAGATTTGGTTTCACCGAAGTTCTCTGTAGGTTGGGCTGCTCTTATCACCATTACTTTTTTTTTTCCTATTATGACAACTATGTTAACCCTTCTTTTGGAAGCTAAAAACAATGATTTGGCCTGTGACCCAAGAATCAAATCAGTCCTATTGAAATCAGGGAGCCTATTTTAATAGCAATGTCTCTTACCTTCTTATAGAAGACAATCACCACAACCTTTTCCACTGATGCTGGGGTCTCATTTTATACTAAAGCCATGAAAAATGAATGCCATAGCAACCCATATCTGTATGAATCAGTCTAATCTTTTTTCTGTATCACTATCTCTATATTTCCATTTCAGTCTCTATATCTCTTTCATTTCTAAATATGTGTGTTTTTTTGTTTTCACTGTTTGTTTTTATAGAGACAGGGAGGGAGAGGGATAGATAGATAGAAACATCAATGAGAGAATATTGATTGGCTGTCTCCTGCACACCCACTACTGGGGATGGAACCTTCAACACTGACATGTGCCCTGCCTGATAGGGAATTGAATTGTGACCTCCTGGTTCATGAGTCGACGCTCAACCACTGAGCCACACCAGCCTGGCAAATCTCTTGCATTTCTATTGCCAGACTTTGATTTCTCCCCTTCATTCCAGCATTCCACATTTATACATTCACCTCTTTACTTCACAACTTGAATTAGATGCCCCTTGTGTGCCTTAAACCATTGCAGAATGTCAATTTTCAATTACATGCTCCATTAAAAAGTGAATACAGATATAATGCCATAGATTGAATGCCACCTTCATCAGCAGGCTTAAGCCAGATATATTGCAAGAATACTATGTTTTACATCTCTAAAATCTTGGACTCATTTATAATGCTATAAATGATATTGTATTTTCAAAACAAAATACATAAATATTATGTATTTATTATGAACATCTTCAAACATATAGAAAGATTGAAATAAATGTATAATAAACATCTCAAAATGAGCTCCTGATAATTTCTCCTGTTTCTTTTCTGATCCACAATATCACCCTCATTGAGTAAATGGAACCATCAGTTTTCAGTTAAAAACCTAAAACTGACTTCTCCCTTTCCTTTTAGTTGGTGTTTGATTGCTCTCCAAATCCTCTTGGGTCTATTCTCCAAATATAGCTCTGGCCCATTTAAACCTCAAGAACTCTAGAGCTAAGCTTAACCACAATAATCTGTCACCTGCACTATTGAAATAGCCTCCAATTCCCCGCCTTACTTCCACACTATATTCTTTCACAATAAGAAGTCAGAGATGTTTTGGGCACAGAAATACAAAAACACTCCTATTCAAAACCCTTTCATCCCTTCACCACAGTTAAACTCTTTCTCTGGCCATAAATAATCTAAAGCCTGTCTGCATAACTGACCTCATTTCCATCCACTTTACCCTGTTCCTTCTATTCCGGGACAGTGACCTGAATTTAGAAATCAGAAAGTCTTTAGCTCAGTTCCCAGCTTAATTCCCTAGCTGGCTGTGTAAACTTGAGTATGGTGTTCAATATATAAAATTTTAGACATAGTTTTGTTTTTATAAAATGAAGAAGTTTTAGAAGATTGTTTCTAAGACCTATAATGAATGAGGATTATTTCATTAGTTTGGGGAGTTTCATCTATATATATAAAAGCCTAAGTGACCGACTGACCAGCCGACCGTTCGACTGGCTGACCAGTAGCTATGATGCACACTGACCACCAGGGGGCAGATGCTCAACGCAGGAGCTGCCGAGCTGTGGTAACTTGGCAGCTGCGGTTCTCAGGTGATGCACCCGGAACCAGAGAGGAGGGAGACCTATTCCAGGGTGTGTCACCTGAGAACCGCCCTCTTGCAATCTGGGACCCCTCAGGGGATGTCGGTGAGCTGGTGGCAGCCCAATCCCAGCAAGCCAGGCCAAGGGACCAATCTGTGCACCAGGCCTCTTGCCCATTGGCTCCCCACTTCGGGTCTGGCTCCCCACTGGGTCTCTAGCCCATTGCAGAGGGTGTTGGCCTGGCCCTTACAGAAACTTTTTGACTCAATTAGCTAAATGATGAGACATGCAGGACCTACTGGCTGCGCCCCAAAGTCTGGCACCCATGCCGGCCAATCCACTTAATATTGATTTCCAGTGGAAGCAGCAAATTTTCCTGCTACCACTCTCAGCTGGGAAACTGGCCGAGGCTTCCCTCCTTCCAGACGGACAGTAGCACCAGCAGGCAACCTCTGGGGAGGGAAGGAGGCAAAGGAGCAGCTCAGGTGGGAAAGAGGAGGTTCCCACCGCCACAGGACTCCACCTGGGCAGAAGGGACTAGGCAGGAGCCTGACATTGAGCAGGGTTCTGCCCTAGGCCAACTAGGTTCCAGACTAAGTAAATCCTATTTGCTAAATAATTGCGTTTTGCAGCTAAATGCCCAGAAGTCGTCAGTTACCGCCAAACTTAGGGTAAAGTGAGATGAAAGAAGTGAGACAGATACAGAGAGAAAGTGACATAATATTGGAGAAGAGAGGAGGGAGCCCGATTCCAGGGTACATCACCCAAGAGCCACCCTCTCGCAATCTGGGACCCCTCAGGGGATGTTGGGGACCCAGTTTCGGCCTGATCCCCACAGGCCAGTCTGAGGGACCCCACTGGTGCATGAATCCGTGCACCAGGCCTCTAGTTGATTAATAAGATTATACAGGTTTCAAATGTACAGTTTTGATACATCATCGTACATTGCATTTTGTGCACATTACCCAAAATAACATCTTCTTGTGTCACCCTATATTTGACCCCTTTAACCCTCCCTCACCCCTCTTCCCTCTGGTAACTACCATACTATTGTCTGTGACTGTGAGTTTTGTTTGCTTGTGTTGTTTCTTATTTATTTGTTGCTTTCTATGGTTCTTAACTATTTATGTCTGACTTATATTGCTTACGATGATATTTTCAAGATGCATCCATGTTGTCATAAATAGCAAATTTTCTTTATGGTTGAGTAGCTGAGTAGCATTCCATCGTGTGTGTGTGTGTGTGTGTGTGTGTGTGTGTATGTGTATGTATATATATATATATATATATATATATATATATATATATATATATTATAGAGGCCCAATGCACAGATTCGTGCACTGGTGGGGGGTGTGGCCTGTGAGGATGGCTCACTGTGGGAGCACTGCTCATCCTGGTCAGCCAAGCAGCTGTGGACATGCCCTCTGAGCAGCTGCTCCCTCTGTGGAAGCAGCTGCTCATCCCTGTCAGCTGAGGGGTGCTCCCCCTGTGGGGGCACACTGACCACCAGAGGGCAGCTCCTGTATTGAGCATCTGCCCCTTGATGGTCAGTGCACGTCATAGCAACTGGTCGACTGGTCATTCTGGTCGTTCTGCCATTCAGTTGTTAGGCTTTTATTATATAGGATATCTCACCTTCTTTATCCAATCATCTATCAAAGGACACTGGTTGTTTCCATAACTTGGCCACCATGAATAATATACTTTCAGGGGTCATTTTTATAGTTCTGTGTATTTTTTTCTGAATCTATAATGCAGGGACCTATAAAGAAAGACTGCAAATTTTTAAGAAACAGGGAACAAATTATATGAATTTTCTTTTCCTTTTTTTTGGGGAGGGGGGGTGCGTAGCACTTGCTTCCTTTCAGTATTCGATGAGGTGGAGGGTTTTATCCATGTGGTATATCACATCTATAGGTTCTATGTATATTTGTCCATGTATACCTGTATTATTCTCCTTACATGGCAGATAGGTGCAAGTTTAGTATGAGATGACCACAAACAAACAAGAAATGGTTCCACTGGGGAAAATAGAGATATTTAACTAGGCATGACATCTTAATGAAAATTTTTGCAAAGCTAAGAATATCTAGCACTATTCCCTTTCATTCCTTTTATCTTCCAACTAGCAGCCTGGTGTATGAATTCATGCACATTGAAAGGGAATTAATTAGAAGAAATATTTTAATATCACTATTTGCCAAGTCCTGAGTGCGGGTATCCAGCTCCCTCCATCCTCCTGTCAGAGTCTGTGATGGCGCCTGGCGGCGCTGCAGGACTTCTGCGAGTCCTAGAGTCCTGCAGCCCTGTGGGGCTGGTGCCCCAGGGAACACGGGGATGGTGAGGGGATGAGAGTGGTGGCCTGGCTCTAAGAAAACTGCCCTGGGCCTCCCTGGGTTACCTCCAGGTTCCCCTGTGAAAAGGGCCAGAGGTGTTGGGGCTGAGTGCAGAGCCAGCGGCGGCAGCAGTGGAAGAAGATGTCATGGCTGGCTCTTTGCCTATCACGGTGGCGGGACTGCGGCAAACAGCAGAACATGCCTTGGTGGGAATGTCTCTATCAAATGAGCTGGGAAGTGTGGGAACCCCTTTCACGTCCTGCGTGGTTCAGGGTTCCGGTTCAGGGTTCGGGTTCTGGAGAAGGCCGCACACAAATGAAAAAAGACTAGAAAAATATTAATTTGGGAATTGGGGGCCAGGTGGAAGCCCACCTCTAGTGGGAGGACTACGCCTTGCTTTGGCCTTGCCATCCCTTTTATTCAGGTTTGGGATACACCCATTGCCCTTAGGCAGGCAATTCCAGTAACAGGCAGATTATCTTATCAGTAAGGATTTACTTGATTATTTGGTGGGGAAGTTGCTTCAGCTACCATTGTCTCAATTAGATAGCGAGTGGTTGGCTCTGACATTTCAGAGCTTCAAGGTTGACCAACCTTCTAGGTTCCTTGTCCACACCTTTCTAATTAGTGAGACAATGATCGGTTTCTGGCAGGGAAGGGGCTATTTTAGAACGTGACTGCCTGGCTACCAAGGTTCCACTTTCTGTTGGGCTCCATCATCAGGAAGTGAGGTCACTGGTCTTGTCAGGAAATGAAATCACTGCTCTTGTGTGGGGAGAAGCTCAAGATAGGGGACCTGGCAGTGACCAGGGAGGTTTTCTGTCATGTTCACACCCCAGGTCAAGGCGGGGGGGGGGGGGTGTGTGGATGTGGAGTGTGGGCAGCTCCAGCTACCCCAGGTTTATCTCCACACTGGAGCTGAATCTCATTTCCCCCAGGTGGAGGTGGAGTAGGGGGTGGTGCCCTTTGCCCTGATGTTTAGCCCACGGGCGGCGCAGTACTCTCCTGAGTCCCCGAGTCCTGCCCCTCAGCTGGCGCCTCGAGGGACTCCCCCAATGCACCTCCTGGTCAACTCCCCTCCAGTGCCCTCGCACATGCAGCGTCAAGCCCAGCCCCGCCCACCTGCATGGCCCACTGTGCCTGCAGCCATCTTGTGATGGCATGAGGTCGTGATGACTACTTAGCCTTATCTCCTTCTTCTTTTCTTTTTATGGCTTTCTATTGCAATTCTTAATTCTATTCTTGAATCCCTCACTTATGTATGTATACTGCCTCACATTGGTTACTTTTAAAAAAATGTAACAGTTCTAACATTCAGTAACTATCAGATATACTCTGTACTAACACCTCATGTTTATATTTTTGTTTGGGCTTCTTAATCACATTTTTATTCCTTCTTTTACTTTTTGTTGTTGTTTTTATTATTGTTGTCAAAATATTTACTTGAGGATTTGGCTTTCAGTTAAATCTCCTGATTAGCTCATCATGCTAATTAGGGATAATCTCTTTCCAATATTCTCTCATGTAAACGCAGATAACAGTTCTCTTTTCTAATTTATTTCTTCAGATGAATTCCATTTTCTTATATCTTATGTGATTGGATTAGTTAACTTTCAAACAAAAGTTAAATTTTAACTTATTTCAGTTGTGGGAAAACTGTCTGACAAGGTGACTCACTAAGTTTCTAGATGAGTAAATTTCTTTTAATTTTTGTTTAGTGGATCACTTTTGTACAACTTTCTCAAGGAAAGGGAAACCATAACAACAAACACAAAATAAAAATAAACAAAAAGTTCATTACTTTCCATGACAATATTTTCAAATCCCACATATATGTCTCTGGATAAACTTATAAAATTTTAATTTTGAAAAGGAAAAAGAAATCAATGGGCTTGAGCCAGAGAAACAAGCTCATTATGAAAAGCATGTCACATAACCTCTCACTGATTAACTGGGGTTATATAACTGTTTGTCCTATTTGCCTTGGCAAGGACTGCTGGATACCCACTGAAATCAATTATACCTTTCTTAAAAGCACAAGGCTAGATGCTGTTGCCTATCTTCCTTTGCTTTTCCATGGATTACTAAGTACGTGATTTGTAGGGCCCACTAAATAATTAAATTGTAGGGGTCTTTGTCAAAATTATTAAAAATGTCAAGATGACGAAGGCAGAGAATTGAAACAAACACAAGGTCCTTCTAAGCAAGGGGTCTTAAGCAACTGCCTAGGTCATATGTTCATAAAAGGAGCCTTGGTTAAGTGGGGCCAACTGTGACTACAATTTTCACAAAGGAATAAAAGCCAAAGTGGTTCATGCATTGAATGGTTCTGGCTTCAAAACCTGGTACATATTTTCCATGCTTTTCCATAATCTGGTAATACAATCTAATAGTCTATCTGTTTTTGAGCAAAGAGCAGTCGATGTTCTGTCTTTGTGCTACCTTTTTTGTGTAATTCCACTTGCACTGGATGTCAGCTCCCCTTTCTTCTGATGCTGAACTTCTAGTCTTACTGCAGGGCCTTTTGAAGTGCCATGTCCTGAGAAAATCTCAGTCCATCAGGCAGTTTCTCGATGCTCTCTCCCCCCACAGCATGGCATGCATGCCTCCAATATAGCACTGTTCACTTGAAATTAGAGTTATATTTGTCTTCTGAGCTATGAGGTCTCAGTAGGCTACTAGTAAGTAGAATTCTTATTAACCTTGTTAACGCCAGGACCTATCACGTAGGCATAAAATGTTTAACAACTTCATGTTGAATTATTAAAAGTCTGTAAGTCTATATTAATGGCCATTAGGTACACAGTCTTTTGATATTATCTTCCAATCCCATAAATATTTCAAATATAAGAAACTACACATCAGCTACCTCTCTTCTCTGCCACTATGTATATTTGTCCATTTATTGCACTTTAGGATGATTTGCAGATTTAATCCTCAAAGACTATAATTTATAATGCTTCATTAAATGGGATACTGAGAAGACAATTATATTTTTTAAGTTAAGATTAAGGCAGAAAAATAATAACACATTAAGTACCAGTCAAGTTCAATAAATTCTGATATAAACTAACCATAACAGCCAACTATAATTTTAAAAAGTTCACTTAACGCACTGACATTTCATTCACATAAACAATGAGCATGAGTAATTATAAAATGTTGAATATGTGAGTTCAACATGTGAGAGTGTTCAATTAGGCTGTGTGTATAGACCATACCTATTATATTCAGTTTTTGGCAGAAACATTTTTAAATTATTAAAAGTAACTGCAAAGCTCCAGCTGGTTTGGCTCAGTGGATAGAGCGTTGGCCTACAGACTGAAGGGTCCCAGGTCCCATTCCAGTCAAGGGCACATGCCCAGATTGTGGGCTTGATCTCCAGTAGGGGACTTGTCCAGGAGGCAAGTCCCCTACTGGAGATCCATGATTTTCTCTCATCATTGATGTTTCTATCTCTCTATTCCTCTCTCTTCCCCTCTGAAATCAATAAAAAATATATTTATATATTAAAAAACAAAAACAAAAACAAAAACAAAAAAGTAACTGCAAAAACATATTCATGTTGCAAAAGAACTTAAATTTAACACTTGCTGATCTTTTACATTTTACCTGTTATAGTAAAAATGTACAACTTGGTATGTCTTTTTGGCATCAACTATTATTCAGAGCAAGATAACATTCATATCATTAGATAATGTAAAGTAGTGAAAAGAACAAGATTGAAGGGCTATAGATACAGTGTTTGTTTGCTTCACTCTGCCAATTTATAGTTGACTATCAGCTAAACTTCACTTAAGAAACTATCACTGGACACGTCCGTCTATTTTCTCACCTGTAAGTAGGTTGTCTCATACATACAATTTCTAGGACAAAAAATTTAAACCCATATACCATAAGAATGAGAATAAATTTCAGGGTAAATGCATGCATAAGCTTGTTTTTCCCTTAGGGAGATATTCATGAATTTCAGAATATGCTAAAGGAGATAATTCAGTTATACAAAAATAATAGGTTGTATTCTTTCATCTTGTTTAGAGACTCTAAATTTTTCTGATTTTGTAGTTTGTTATAAAAAATGACTTCATTTTTAAATGTGATTCAGAGTTATAATTTCTTCATTTCAATATGAATTTAAATTCATATAGTCTTAGAGCCAAATTATTAATATTCATTAAAGTCATGTACATCCAAATATACAAAGGCCAGTTAGCTGTTGACAAAATCCATATCAGTTACCTTCTGAGCTCAGAGCCAGGCTCCATTTCTCAGTCTCCCTTGCAGTAAAAGGTGGTGATATCACAGCCATAGCCAATGACTAGAGGCAAAACGTGTCCAACAATTTAAAAAATGACCACTTTCTTTCTTTCCTGTTGTTAGCTAGTAATGGCAATGGTGATGTGGGCAGTTCTAACTTGACGATGACAGAATTTCTGTTAGCCTAAATCCACCACTTCTACCCTACCACAAATCATCCTATATAATAAAAGGCTAATATGCAAATTGACTGAACAGTGAAATGATCAGCCGCTATGATGAGCACTGACCACCAGGGGGCAGATGCTCAACACAGGAGCTGCCTCCTGGTGGTCAGTGTGCTCCCACAGGGGGAACACTGCTCAGCCAGAAGATGGGCTAAGGCTGTCCAACTGATGGCTTAGGCTCACTGCCTATCCCCGGACTGTGAGAGGGCGCAGGCTAGGCTGAGGGACCCCCCCAAGTGCACAAATTTCCTGCACCGGGCCTCTAGTCTATATATATAAACATCTAAGCGGTCGTCCAACTGTTCAACCACCTGACCGGTAGCTATGATGCACAATGACCACCATGGGGCAGATACTCAATGCAAGAGAAGCTGAGCTGAGCTGCGGTGGCTTGGCAGCTGCGGTTCTTGGGTGACACACCCAGAACCAGAGAGGAGAGAGCCCAATTCAAGGATGCATCACCCAAGAACCGCCCTCTCCACAATCCAGGACCCACTGGGGGATCTTGGAGAGCTGCTTTCAGCCCAGTCCCCACAGGCCAGGTCAAGGGACCCCACCGGTCCACAGCAAATCTGTGCATCGGGCCTCTAGTATTCTCATAAAAGATAAATAAATATTTCTTTTATGAAATGACTAAGATATGAGTTTTATTAGTTACAATATCTCCTTAACTAACTCACAGAGATCAACTCGAAAGGACAACTTGCAGATACACCCTATTTAATAAAGAGGTAATAGGCAAATTGACCCTCATTCTGTCATGCTGTCACAAGATGTCTGCGCCCACAGCAGAGGCAGGGTTCCTGAAACACAAGAGGGCTGTGCCCACAGCAGAGGTGGGGTTCCTGTAACGAGCCATAACGAGTGATCAGCAGGGACCTGAGGCTATGTGGCTCCAGGCTGGGGAGGGTGACCTGAGGCTGCACCCCCTGCCCAGTGGGGCTTGACGGGAGACCTCAGGCTGCACCCCCTGCTTGGTTGGGCTTGATGAAGGACCTCAGGCTGCACCCCCTGCCCTGGCGCCGGGCTGGAGGATCTCAGGCCATGTTCCCCACCTCAGCACCAGGCCAGGGGACCTCAGGCCATGCCTCCCACCCTGGCACTGGGCCAAGGGACCTGAGGGTGCACCCTCTGCCTGGCATCAGGCCGGGAGACCTGAGGCTGTGCCCCACACATGGCAGGGCTTGACGGGGTCCCTGGGGCTGTGCTCACCACCTGACAGGGCTTGACAGGGGACCTAAAACTGTGCCCCTTGCCCAGCGGGGCCTGACGGGGGTGGGCCCGGCTGGGTCTGGATCTCACCCAATGGGTGTGGGACCAACCAGGTCTGGGTCTCATGCGATTTTGAGGTGCACGCGGGTGGGCGGGGACTTGACTCTGGGTCCCACGGTGTGCCCCAGACTCTGACAGGAGGAAGATTTTCATATACATTTTACTAATTTTCTTTCATCTCTGCCACTTCTATTATAGAGAAAGGACAAATAGCAATATTAAAATATTTCCTATAATTAATTCTCTTTTAATGTGCACAAATTTTGTACACCAGGCCACTAGTGTATTTATGATTGTAAAGTTGTACCCTCTTATGTTTTGTAGGAGCTGACTGAACTGATATTAGACTTTAACTTGGAGCTGGATAAGAATGTGTGTATGTGTGTATGCATACACAAAAGCAACACACACACACACACACACACACACACACACACACACAAACAATGTATCCTCAGAAAAGAGGATGGTACTTGACATAGACTATACTCAATCAATAGATAGAAGATGAATTCATAAATAAAGAAAACTAATGTTGAATTTAATGTTTTCCAAATGTTCATCAGCACAAAATACAAGGGAGTATTTCTTAAAGTTAGGAAATAGTAATTTCTATTAAGTTAAGTTAAAACAATAGTCATTTAGAGGAATAACACATTACACTGCTATTGTGCTTAATTAACTAATGCATTGTGAATTTAATTTTACATATATTTTTTAATCTATGTTCCCATTTCTAATAGAGACATTTAGTTTTTGGAAAACAAAATTGCTCTTTTAAAAATTTCTATTACATTTTTCTTTTTCAATTGAATTTTCAATCTTGTTGAAGTCACTTTATAAGTTCATTCTGACTCTTGAGTAGTTTGTTCTCCAGATTTTACTGTGGTTCAATCTGAAGTTCCAGAAATCTTTGGGGTCAACAAGATAGTATGTGGTATGCCTTTATTTTATCCTTCTAATAGTTAATGAAATTAATTTAATTTTGAGGAGTCTAAACAAAATAAAATCTTACAGATATGTACTTTAAACTAAAATGTTATCAATTCAGTGTGTTCGCTTTCTTTACATTTAAAGAAAGCTCTCATTTACTGTAAGAACTCTAGTGAAATCTCTACATTCATCTGTGATTTATGTAATTAATAAAATATCAATCAATATAGATTCTTATAAATAAAAATAATAAGTCTTTAGTCCACAAGTTTAAAAAACAAAACAAAAAGTATTGTCTTGAAACTGAAACTGTTTCAAATCAACTTTAGTCAATATCTTAGAGACTGGTTTTACCATCCACTCTGAATAAATCTAGTTATATACCATCCTTCAGGAAATCCTGTAGTGCTACCTTAAAATATACTCAGAGCCCAAGCATTTCTTGCCACCTCCATAGCTAAACTTTAATGGAAGGCACATCAGAGAAACTCTTCACAAATGGTGTATTTACCTCCTTCCTCAGTTTACTACAATCTGTTCTCAATTAAGCAACAAAATGCTTTAAAAATAAACACTCACATCAGACATACTTTGATCTCCTCTGCCTAAACCTTTCTTTGGTTTTCCATCTTAATCAGAATAAAGTTGATAACCCTTAGCAAGACCTTCAGAATCCTATGTAATCTTGCATTCATTACTTTTATCACCTTAATATTGGATATTATCTAATTTGCTTAACTATGTATTTAGTGGCTTCTTTTAGGTCCTAGAAGCCCTCTACTGCCTCAGACACTTTCCAGTTGCTATTCGCTCTATCTTAAAGATCTTCCTTCAGTTATCAACATAGTTTTCTTTCTTATGCTCATTAGGTTTCTCCCAAAATATGCCTTGGGAGCAAAGCCTTCCCACCCTATCCAGAAGAGCAAGCTCCCTTAAGACACATCAACTCACTTCTACATTTTCTTCACAGTACTTATCACCATCTTACATGGTATGTGTTAGCTTCCGTCTTTATTGTTTTCTTTCTTAACAAGAATATGACTTCTGGGAGGGCAGGAGCTGGGTTTTACTTTCTCTTATGTCCAAGACATGGAAGAACAGAGCATGACCAACAGAAGAGATGATTTACTAAAAAAAAAATCACTGATTTACTGCATGAAGATTTACCACTATTAACTAGTCACTTCTTGCCCTAGCTGGTTTAGCTTAGTGGATAGATCATAGGCCTGCAGACTGAAGGGTCTGGGGTTTGATTCCAGTCAAGAGCACATGCCTGGGTGGTTGGCTCAATCCCCATTAGGGGGCATGCAGGAGTCAGCCAATCAATGATTCTCTCTCATCATTCTCTCCTCATTGGTGTTTCTATCTCTCTCTCCCTTCGTCTCTCTAAAATCAATAAAAATATATTTAAAAACAAACAAAAACAAAAAAACTAGTCATTTCTTGACACCATTTTCTTTAACTTCCATAATGGCACATATCTATTAGCTCAAACTCTGTCCTTTTTTTGAAACATAAGTTTATTATCAATATATAAATATTATAATCTTATCTCTATTTTTTATAGTCTCTATAGGACATTTCTCTCATTTATACACAGATCTTTAATTTTTACATAAACACCAATAACTCAAATTTATATCACAAATGAGATTTCTTCTATGAGGACTAGAAACACATTTCCAACTGTATACTCATTTCTACTAGTAAATTTATAAAGATATTTCAAAACCAACAACACAAGCAAAATATATAATTTCACACATTCAAATCTAATTTCAGCAAAATTTTCTCAGAACATCATTTTTAACCACACAATATAACTCAGGGATTTTTGTATTATATACTCTCATAAAAACATGCTTATTTCTTTAACTGAATTTATATTGTTTATATACTAATAAACATAATACTATGATTACTATATATTTCTATATTATAGTATTAAAAAGCACACACACATACAACCTCATCTTCTATTTAGAGATAGCCTGAGTATAAAAGAAGAAAAGTCACAAAGACATTGGCAATAATTTATTTTTTTATAATAATATTTTATAAAGAGACATTGAAAACAAATTCTTTTTTGGTATTTCATATATCATAAAGGCTCAAAAATCATACTTTTGTTTAGCATAATGTTCAAATTTAATGGAATTAGATCCTAAAATTGGTAATCTAATACTAAGTAAAATGCTATAGATAGGAAAAACCAAACTTGAATACTCTCATGAGGACATAAGAGTTACTAAAGAATTTTGTCATATATTAAAAATTAATCAAGCACAAAAGTGTAAGAAGACACTTAATTTGAAGTTCATTATTTCTAATTACTTCTCAGTACTTAACTGAAATAAATATAATTTTATTATAATATAAACTTTATTTTAAAGTATTTAACATTAAAATACCAATATATTTACAAAATTTCAAAATATCTCATTTAAATAACAGTGTTATTTGAATGCTAAAATATTCTGTTTTGATAAACAATTCAAAAAAGGCTATAGACATTGATAAAAGTCCCTAAAATATTTTATCAATATTATCATTATAAGTATATTATAAAGAAATTCTTCCTTTTAAATTAATTATTTAATATGAAAATTAGGTGATATTTAGTATATAATATATTGTTTAATTCCTGATTTCTAACTATTTTAATTCTACTGTTTCCTTTTTATTGCTAGGGTTTTAAAAAATTATATAGAACATACTAGTATAAATAAAAAGTATAGTTTTCTTCCTCAAATCCTTCAGTGGCCTTACTTCTCCAATCCATTTATAGATTTGCAATTATATTCAACTTATTTTGCAAAGAAGCATTGATAGTATTTACATTTATAATGTCAATATTTTTCTAGTTTCATTGAGATATAATTGACATATGACATTGTATTAATTTAAGGTGTACAAGTAATGATTTAATATATGCATATATTTTTGAAATGATTGACACAATAAGTTTAGTTAACATCCATCACCTCACATACATTTTTTCTTGTCATGAGAGCTTTCAAAAATCTACTCTCTTAGCAACTTTCAAATATACAATACAGTATTTTTTACTATACTCACCATGCAGTACATTTTATGCCCAGAACTTATCCTAATATATAAAAGACTAAGCAACTGTTACAATCGGTTGACCTAACAACCAGTTGACCGGTCACTATGATGTGCACTGACCACCAGGGGGCATACACTCAATGCAGAAGCTGCCCCCTGGTGGTGAGTGCGCTCCCACAGCCAACTTCCCACTGCCAGCCAACCTCCTGTGGTCCCTCCCCATGGCTGGCCGGCCCTGATCAGCCCTGATCACTAGCCAGGCCAAGGCACCCCACCCATGCATGAATTTGTTCACTGGGTCTCTATACCACCTTCACCTATTTCCCCACCCCACATTCTCCACCTCTCTGGCAACTCATCAATCTTGATCTCTTTTCCTATGGGTTTGTTTTCTTGTAGATTTTCTATAGAAGTGATATCAAATAGCATTTGTATTTCTCTCCCTGATTATTTCATTTGTCAAAGTGCTCTCAAAGTTCATCCATGTTATTACAAATCACAGAATTTCTTTCCTGCTAATTGTAAGCTTAGTTTGTCCTTTTTCTAGTTCCTTGAGGTGTAAAATTAGGTTGTTTATTTTAAATATATTTTAAAAGATACATCTCTATCATGCAGTAACATCATTTTTATTTTGTGAATTACTGGCTTTAAATAAAAGCTGTCATTTTGATAAAGAACAAATTGCATCATGCACCACTGCACCACACAAAACTTCCTACACTTTTACTTTGTGGATTAACCTTAAAATTAAAAAAAAAACAAAACATAAAAATATAAGCGTTTTCTATGTGATTATGAATTGCTCAGAAGTATTGTACATACTGCTTATAACTGATTAAGGGATAGGTTTTATAGAGTGCATAAATCTAAACACAAACTGAACACAAACACACACAAGCTATTTAGAAAATGTTGGTTCTCAGTGAATATTTGTTAAATAAATTAATAAATAAACTTATGTCAACCATTAAAGCTAAGTATTAATTAATCATGGTAAATGAAATTGAATATATAATTCATAAATTGAGACTAATCTACGCATCATTTACAAGCCACAGAATTAAACGGAAACTTGGAAATATTTTTGTTTCTCTTTTTCCCTATCAATCAATGTAGATGACCAATCTAGCTAGGATATTGTATGCTGTTTATGCAGTATTAAAGTCACAAAATTTTAAAAAATTAGACATAAGTATTTTGGGAGATTATATCTTCCAGTCACTATATGTGTGGGCTGAAGCTCTAGTATTCGTTTAATGATTTAACTGTGCAGTTATGTATAATTTTACATGTAAAAATTATAGAGAAATAAATAAATTAAATAAATAAAAATATAAAGAGATTAAGTATATATATAAAATTATTGAAAGATTAATTTTTAGATATGAAAGTAAAAGGCATTTTTTGAAATTAAATGGATGATGCAGTGCCAAAAAGCTGGTGGTAATGGCTGTTTCAGGATAGTGTTATTTGTTTATTATTTTTATCCATGTTGTGCGTATGAGAATTATTTTTTATGGTTGAGCAGCATTTTATTGTAAAAACTAGGGGCCCAGTGCATGAATTTGTGCACCTTGAAAGGAACTGTGGGCCGCGAGGCTGCTGTATGCACAGGAGTGGGTCTAGGCCCATCCTCCATGCTCCCGCCTGGCCCTCCCACCATGGCCCCCGGTCCCCTGTCTGCCAGCATCCCTGCTCCTGTCACCACTGCTCCCACTCGCTGAAGGTGTGGAGTGATTGGAGCCGGCGCCAGCCACGTGTGCAAGTGGGGCAGGCGCCATTAGCGGGTGCAAGCAGCAGCTCCAGCACCAGCTGCGGGTGCAAGTGGGGCCAGCGCCAGCAGCGGGTGTGAGAGGTGGCTGCCAGCCCCAATCACCCCTTAGGAGCAAGTGGAGGTGGAGAAGCCCTGAGGGACGATCGGGGCTGGCAGCCACTGCTCACACCCACTGACATCACCAAGTGATTGGGCCTGGTGCCGGGCACCAGCAGCGGGTGCGAGTGGCAGCTCCAGTCCCACGGTGGGTGCAAGCAGGGCTGGCGCTGGCAGCAGGTGCGAGCGCTGTTTGGGACCACAGCGCAAGGGAGCAAAGAATTTTCAGTAACCACCAGAGGTTTACCCTGATGACAGCGACTAGCGCCCTGCCTTGGTCTGGCGCCCCGCTCACCTACTTCACCATCCCACCATGGCCAACGCCCACCATGTTCCATGGTCTGACCCCGGCTGCTGATACCTGCCATGTTCTGCGTGTGCCCCCTGGTGGTCAGCGCACATCATAGCAACCGGTAGTTCAGTTTTTCAGTTGTTCTGCTGTTCAGTCTATTTGCACATTAGCCTTTTATTATATAGGATATGTCACAGCTTGTGCAAGCATTCTAAACAAAACTGATGATTAACTAGATTGTTTCTAGATTTTTACTATTATAAAGTAACTATAATTATTTTTCCAGCCTTGCTGTATAGATGTATTTTGCTTCTTTGGATAAAAATAAAATGGCGGCAGTAGTGGATCATAGGATACAAATATTTAAATTTCTTTATTAAAAAGTGGCATAATTTTTTGAATTTTTTATCATCAATTTATGGGAGTTGCAATTGTTCTAGATCAGTGGTCGGCAAACTCATTAATCAACAGAGCGGCAAACTGTGGCTCACGAGCCACATGTGGCTTGTGAGCCACAGTTTGCTGACCACTGTTCTAGATCATTGCCATATTTAGTACTATCAGCCTTTTTCTTTTTGTCATACGAATATTTTTACCAGTAAATGACTAAGACAAAATTAGTTAATTTGGTAGGAAAAAACCCACATAAAACACAATGCCACTTGTATCCAAATTCTTGTTGACAATAATAACAGAACTACTTGTTTTTCCCTTTATACCTCTATTGCAAGCCATTCTATCAAATTGTCTTATTAAAATTTTAGGAATGACATTATTCTTACCATATATGATATAATAGGCAATTTTATTCTCAGTTTTGTGTGCCCATATTATTTCCTAAAATTTTTGTGTCCAATTTACACATGGGAGAAATCTGCTAAAATGACTTCCTGAAATAATGTTACTACTGTCAATTATGGCTGCCAGCTTTCCTGCAGTATAAATGCTCACCTTGATGGAATAGTAAATGGACCAGTAGTAAATTTCACGGGAGTCTGAGCTATAGTAAATGTGTCATATACATTTCGTTGCAAAAAGTAGTAGTACTAACCTGTCAAAATTATTTTTGACTGAGTAAAATATTTACTCAGAGAAATAACAATAACTTAATTTTAAGTGCACTACTTATATACAACAAATTTTTCAAAGGAGCAAATACATGAACTTTTTCAGTTATATGGTCAAACATAGGTAGTTAGCTGCATTGGATATATTGTGGCTCCTGTGGCATCATCTTCCTTATATTATCAGGCAGGTAAATTAACACTATGTTGCAAGTTCCCTTGATGGTATATAAGTTGTTTAACTCCAAAACCCAGATGAACCTACATGTTATCCTAATACATAAAAGCCCTGGGTCCGTCATGACCTGAGGCTCGACCAACTGGAAGTCAGTCCTTCAGTCAGCGCAAGGTTGCCATGGTGACCCAGCACTGACTGCTGGGGCTGAAAGCATGGTGACCCAGCACTGACTGCTGAGGGGGCTGCGAATCAGGCCTGGAGAGAGGCCTGAAGTGAGAAGCAGGGACTGATCCATAGCCTGTGTGGCAGCTATTGATCAGCACTTGCCTCTCTCTTTCTTTCTGGTCCGGGCCAGCAGCTGTGCCACCATTTCTCTCCAGGCCTCCAGCAGGGCTGCTGATCAGCCCTGCCTTTCTGATTAGGCCCCGTTGATAGGCCCAGAGATGCTAACTGGCATACAAACTGATCAATCAGAGCCAAATCTGGGTCAACTGCGAGGAGCCCATGGCTGCCTAGGAGGCGGAGCTTTTGACGCTAATTGGCATAGAAACTGACCAATCAGAACCAAATCTAGGTCAACTGTGAGGAGCCAATGGCTGCCTAGGAGGTGGAGCTTTTGACTCTGACTGGCATAGAAACCGACCAATCAGAACCAAATTGGCTGGCAAGGAGGGCAGTTGGGGGTGAGATCAGGCTGGCAGGGGAGGGCAGTTGGGGGCGAGATCAGGCTGGCAAGGGAGGACAGTTGGGGGCAACCAGGTCTGCAGTGGAGGGCAGTTGGGGGTGAGATCAGGCCAGCAGGCAGAGGCAGTTAGGGGTGATCAGGCAGGCAGGCAGAGAGGTTAGGGGTGATCAGGCAGGCAGGCAGATGAGTTAGGAGCAATCAAGCAGGCAGGCAGAGACAGTAGGGGCAATCAGGCAGGCTGGCAGGTGAGTAGTTAGGAGCCAGTGGTCCCAGTTTGAGAGAGGGATGTCTGACTGCCGATTTAGGCCCTATCCCAAGGATCAGGCCTAAACTGGCAGTCAGACATCCCCAGATGGGTCCCCAATTGGAAAGAGTGCAGGCTGGGCTGAGGGGAACCCCCCTCTTTGCACAAATTTCATGCACCAGGCCACTAGTATATATTAAAATGGAATGAGACAGTGTTAATAGCCAAGTACAAACAATCAATGACTGTAGAAAATTACTTTAATTTGTGAATTCAGAAATTATCTTTTAAAAAATTCATTGTCAGTCACTGACTTTGGATTTAATAATATATAGGACTAATATATTTACTTGAATGATAAAAAAGTTCAAATGATTCAAACATATTCAAAGAATAGGCCTTAAAAAGAGGTGTCAAATACTAGAATGTGGATAAAGCATCAATAATTTTATCAACTTGGAAAATCATTATAGCAAACAAATTTATTCACAAATCTTTAAATGATTTATTTTAATTGTGAACGTAACATTTTTGCTAGATTGGGGAGAAACCAAGATGGTGGCATAGGTAAACACCTAAACTGCTGCCTTGCAAAATAATATCAAAACTACAACTAAAAGACAAAACGGGACACCATCCAGAACCATAGGAAAGCTGGCTGAGTGGAAATTCTACAACTAGAAAGAAAGAGGAAAGCACATTGAGACTCAGAGCAACTGCAAAAGGCTGAGGTACGGAAACGCGCATGCACACAGAGAGGACAGGCGGCTGAATGCACGGGTGGCTGAGTGTGTGGCTGGCTTTCCCAAGTGGAAGGGAGATGGAAGCTCCCGACTGTGCTGAACTCCAGTCCTTGGCAAGACTCTGGGAACCCAGACTCATTCGGGGGGAATCTGGACTGTCAGGAAAAGAGAAATAACACTGAGACTCAGGGGAGCTGCAGAAGGCAGAGGTACAGAGACGCGCACGTGCACAGAGAGGACAGACGGCTGAGTGCGCGGCTGGCTTTCTACAGCAGGAGGGAGACAGAAGCTCCCGACTACGCTGAGCTCCAGTTCAAGGTGAGTTTATGGGAACCCAGACTCATTCAGGGAGAAACTGGACTGTCTGGCAGCAGGCACAATGCGAGGTGGCTTTCTCTCAGAGGTGCTTGCAGCGATTACCAAGGGACATTGAGACCCAGGGGCCTCATAGGGCAGGGCTGACAGGAAGCCAAGGCTGTCTGCTCTGCCCTGAGACTCTGCCCCATCCAAGCTGAGCACAGAGGCTTTTGCAATTTTGCAAGTCTTGTCTCATAAGTGTGTCTCCAGCACAAAAGTTCTCCCAGCATAGACACAGCTGATTCTCACAGCCAATTGGCCTGGAGGTCAATTCCTCCCAGTGATACCAACAACAATCAAGACTTAACTACAACAAGACTGTGCACACAGCCCACAAAGGGGTGCACCAAAAGTGTCCACCTCAGGTAATTGGAGGAGGCTGAGCCACTGGGCCCTATAGGACACCTAACACACAAAACTACTCTACCAACTCAGAAAGCAGCGAAAATGTGGAGACAAAGAAACAGATCACAAATGAAAGAAATGGAGGAAAGCAAACGACTGGATATAGATTTCAAAACCACGGTTATAAGGTTTTTCAAGAATTTCCCAGAAAAGGCCGATAAATTTAGCGAGACTCTCGAGGATATGAAAAAGGACCAACTAGAAATTAAACATATACCGACTGAAATAAAAAATATTATACAGAGACCTAACAGCAGACTAGAGGACTGCAAGAATCAAGTCAAAGATTTGAAATACAAAGAAGAAAAAAACACTCAACCGAAAAAGCAAAAAGAAAAAAGAATCCAAAAACTTGAAGATAGTGTAAGGAGCCTCTGGGACAACCTCAAGCGTACCAACATCTGAATTGTGGGTGTGCCAGAAGAAGAGAGAGAGCAAGATACTCTCTTTTTCATTATTTGAAGAAATAATGACCGAAAACTTCCCCCACCTGGTGAAAGAAATAGACTTACAAGTCCAGGAAGCACACAGAACCCCAAACAAAAGGAATCCAAAGAGGACCACACCAAGACACATCATAATTAAAATGCCAAGAGCAAAAGACAAAGGGAGAATATTAAAAGCAGCAAGAGAAAAACAGTTAATTACCTACAAGGGAGCACCCATATGATTGTCAGCTGATTTCTCAACAGAAACTATGCAGGCCAGATGGGAGTGGCAAGAAATATTCAAAGTGATGAATAGCAAGAACCTACAACCAAGATTACTCTACCCAGCAAAGCTATCATTCAGAATGGAAGGTCAGATAAAGAGCTTTACAGATAAGAAAAAGCTAAAGGAGTTCATCACCACCAAACCAGTATTATATGAAATGCTGAAAGGTATTCTTTAAGAAGAGGAAGAATAAGAAAAAGGTAAAGATAAAAATTATGAACAACAAATACATATCTATCAAAAGTGAATCTAAAAATCAAGTGAATAAAAAATCTGATGAACAGAATAAACTGGTGAATATAGTAGAATAAGGGGCATAGAAAGGGAGTGGACTGACAATTCTCTAGGGGAAAGGGGTGTGGGGGTGTGGGAAGAGACTGGACAAAAATCGTACACCTATGGATGAGGACAGTGCGGGGGAGGTAAGGGCAGAGGGTGGGGTGGGAACCGGGTGGAGGGGAGCTATGGGGGGAAAAAGAGGAACAATTGTAATAATCTGAACAATAAAGATTTATTAAATTTAAAACAATAAAAAATATTTTTGCTAGATTGCATACAATATGTACATTCATATTAAAACATATTAATAAATAAATGTTATATATAGTTATATATAATTTTAATAAACATAAGTAGGTCAAAAGTAAATAAAATGACTATTGCTTATTTGAAAAGATTCTCAAATTCATTCATAATTTAAAAATTCACAGTAAAATTTGAATCTAGATTTTACTTATTTAGCTAATAAAAAGTAATAAAAAATAAAGAATATTTTGTGTGGATCATGATGTGATAATATGAGCTTTACTATTAATTCCTGGTGGCAATTAAAAATATTAAACATATTTGGACAAAAATTTCACAATATCTACTAAAATATGTATTGATTGTACAGTGTTAAATTTTATTTTACCTTTAGACTTGCAAATACTTGAAAAATATTTTTAAAGAAATTATCCTAGCAATATCTGATAAAATATTTTAAAATGTACACAAAGACAAATTAGCTATATTAAATTGCTCCATACACTTATATATAAGACTAGTTAGATATATCAAACCTCTTCTAAATAAAGCTACAGTGGTCTACGCTTTGATAAAATGGAGGCTTTGCCAACAAATCATAACCAACTAAAAAAAAGAAAAGTATTTAAGTAAAACAGGCAATATAGAATGTAGCACATTATCAGTTTCACATCCATGCATTCTCTCCCCTGCACACACAGTACTGCTGGTATATTTAAAACTGCACAGATGATAGTGCAGTGAAAGCCTGGGGGGAGAGGGAGGGTGTGAGGTGCAGGGGGTAAATAAACAAAAAAAAGGGGACATATGTAATTCTTTCAACAGTAAAGATAAGAGAAAAACAACCACTCCACAGATGATCTCTGGGAAATTCAGAAGGAAATATTTAACTTCTATTAGAATGGTTTTCTCTGGGGTCAGAAATTATGTACCTAATGGGTAATGGTAACTTTTTTTTCCCTTTATTTTCCTTCTTTCTCTTCCAGAGTGTATACATCTGTGTGTATTAACCAGAGATGAATATTACTTATTGCAAAAGCAATTAGAAAATTATAACTACACATATTATGTATTATCTGTGCTCTTTTTTATGGAATGACATATTCAATATAAATCCCTTGCCTTACATGTAATAAATTGATTTGATACTTTTGTATACAATATAAATTATTTAAAAACAAATGTACTATTAATTTCAATGTATCAGTAGAAATGACATCTTTTAAAATGGAATGTTCATTTTTGGATAGACACTAAATAATTACAAAAACTAATATATTATTTTTAAGACATTGAAGTAGCCCTGCAGTGTGGCTCAGTGGTTGAGCATTGACCTATGCACCAAGAGGTCATGGTTTGATTCCAGGTCAGGGCACATGCCCAGGGATTGGCTTTGATCTCCAGTAGGGGGCCCTCAGGAGACAGCTGATCAGTGTTTCTCTCTCATTGATGTTTCTATCTCTCTCTCCTTTCCTTTCTCTCTAAAATCAATTAAAAAACATATTTTAAAAAATTGAAGTAAATAAAAACAAATACATCAAAAATTTACAGAGCTCTAAATTATATTATAATGTAATAGTATATAATACAATATTTTAAATATGCTAGGCACTTATTTAACACTAGAGGCCCAGTGCATGAGATTCGTGCACTGGGAGTGGGGGGGTGGGGGGTGGGGGTGTTTCTCAGCCCAGCCTGTGCCCTCTCCTAGTTGGGGAGCCCTTGGGGGATGTCCGACTGATGGCTTAGGCCCGCTCCCAGTGCCCAGTCCCCCTGTGGGAGCACACTTACCACCAGGGGGCAGCTCCTTCATTAAGCATCTGCCCCCTGGTGGTTAGTGCACATCATAGCAACCAGTCATTCTGACGTTTGGTCAATTTGCATATTAGCCTTTTATTATATAGGATTTTATCTATATTCTAATCTTCAAATGAATGATCTTGTTGTCTAAATAACATAGTAAAAAGATAATGTAATTACTGATTACTGTTAGAACATGACCTTAATTACTAATAACATTGAATTTTATAGGTGTAAGAATCAATAAATCTGTATTATTTTTAAAAAGACAACATACAATGGCAAGTCATCTAGCTGATATATTTCAAATGTTCAGAGTGGAATTTAAATTTCATTAGTTACTCTATATTACCCTATAAGAAATATGGATTAGTTGGTTACAAGGAAAACATTAAAATCAAGGATATTTTCAATATACGGATGATGTATCATAGAATTGTACACTTGAAACATATAATTTTATTAACCAATACTACACCAGTAAATTTTATTTAAAAATAAATTAATTAAAAGAATAAAAGATATATACAATAGAACAAAATAAACACTTGGAAGCATGGAATACTTATTTTTGAAACATGCAATAAAAGTGACAAATATCTGAAATGTTTATTTACTAAGAAAAAATATATTAATAAGAAAATGTGCTCTAAATGCAAATAGGTTAAACATGCTACAACATTACAGACTAGAGACTATGTACTACATGCTCTAATAAATTTAAAATTTTGAATGTAAATATACAGAATTACAACACAAATATTTATGAAATGTGCAAGTCATATACATAAATAAACTTTTTTCAGAACATTATTTACATTAATAAAATAATTGATATATCCTAATTATCCAATAATAGGGATAAGCTTACTATAGTTTGGTACATACATAAATGAAAATAAAAGAAAGTCAAGAATAATGCTGAAATCATTTGCATAAATGTTAGTAACTTATTTTAATATAAAAATTATGCTATCAGTAGTGCATTTGACTAAGAGTTAAAAACAGACATATCTAATGCATTTTATGCCATAATAATAGAAATTACAAGGCATGGTGTTGGAAATAAATATTTTAGACATATATGGTATATGTATTATTCTTCAATTGTAGAAAAAAATGAAATAAAGTAGATATACCTTTTGTTCTGCCCTGTTAATTGTAATTCTAAATCTAATATTGTCACAAAACATTTGTTCTACTCTTGATTTACTTAAAAGTTCACAAACCTCAAATGACATACTGCTGGTGAAAATGCTTAACCTCTGGATCATCTGATTATTGTTAGCCTAACGATTGACTAACAAAGTTAAAGTTGATTCTTTCATGGACATGGGCACTCATCTAGAAAAGTCACATTTATTGAAATAAACCACATTCTGCATAGGATATTTTGATCACTTCAAATATAAGTATATTTTAAATGAGTAACTACTTGGATGTTTGAGTCCATTTATTGAAAAGCAAATGAATGAGAAGCAATAAATTTCAATAAAACTAATTAATTCACCCTGTAAATAATAAAAACCATAAACAGGTAAACCTCATTTATGCTATTTTATCTTCCATTATGTTATCATTGTTCAGTTTTCTGAATTATATACTATATAATATGTTGATAAGTTTATTCAGCAAATACATATTTTCAATGTGTAATATAAATCAGAAGCTGAGATGAATACTGGAGACAAACAAACAAACAAACAAAAACAAGAATAAATTAAGCACAGAGTGTACTTAGTAAGGGATAGAGTGTACTAAGAAATAATATTTATATTATTTGAATAAAAGTCATTATATAAAGCTTGCCAAAAAGTTCATAAAGGAAAAGTCTTTGAATAATAAAGAAAGATTGGAAAAGCTAGAATTATTCTTAGAAATCAAAGGGAATAGAAAATGTGTAACCCAGATCCATAAAACAGAATTGAAGAGTACATATGAAAAAGAAAGTATTTCTAAGAAATGAAGTTGAAAAGGCTGTCAGGAGTCATGTCATTGATACATTCTCCTATAGGCAAATATATCAAAATATACATTAAGAATGGGTAGTTACTGAATTGAATTTTGGCAGAAAAATAAAAATTATATTTGCAATAAAAATAAGTCTGGAATATGGAGGGCTAAGGTTATACACAAGCCTCAGTGTTGCACATTAAAATTAAAATACTTTAATAATAATTTCAATAGGTCTCTGAGCTCAAAGAGACAAATCTACAGCAACCATAGCTCAAATTTAAGAAAGTGGTGCCTAATGGGATTCAAGAAAAATTAAAATTCTAAGTGCTATGATCTCAGATTAAAAGACAAGTGAACATAGAAGCAACGGCATTTGACCTGCATACAGTGAAAGGTTTGTTATGAGATTCCTATATAAGGGAAGTTCTTGTACTAAAGGAGATCAAAATCAGTATCATCCGTGATTCCAGGGGAGTGCCTTGTCTTCACCCCAGGTGTGTTAAAAATAATTTTTAAAACCTATTTATTTATTCATTGAATCCAACATAAACTATTACCTGTGGTTATTATCAATCACCAAACCCTCCATAAAACCAGCATTGAAAGTGACACAATGTAAACAAGAGCCAACTAGATAAATATCTACATAGTGGGAGATATCAAAGAATAATAAATAATATGTGATTTTTATTTAATGTTTAATGGGTGGCAAAGAAATTGTTCACAGAATAAAACTCACGATTTGAAATAAAATGATATGGTGAAACTCCTATAATGGTGAAATGAGATCCTCCATCATCTATCCCTCCATGAAAGCAAGGAAAACTCTGGAAAAAAAGAAGTCAAAATTAACATTTTCAGATCTATGTAAATTAAACAAAGGCTTGCAAAAATCTAAGAACTGTTCAATCAAGAACAGCTGCTGAGTCTTAGTCAGAACAGCAGTGTCTATAGTGTAAATCAACCTTCTTCAGGTTCCACACACTTTCACTTTTCAAATACAGTGGATGTGAAACCAGCAACTTTGGAATTACCAAAGGAAGCAGATAATGTATGAAGTCACTAAAAGTTCCTATTTCCAGAGCACTGTTGTACTTGACCTGTCTTGCAACTCTATTAGAAAGAACCATTCACAGGCATTGTTGTTATTTGTCTGTACTCAAAGCTCAGTTTTGGAAAATATCTTATACTCAAAATGCTAGTTGAAAAAAAATCTGTGACATTTATTTTAATATTTCAGATGTCTGAGGCTCTGTTACCTGGTGGTATAAACCAGAGCATGGTCAAAACTTAAAAGAAAGACCTAGAAAATGTTATATTCGCAGAGGAATCTTTGAAAAGCTCTACCATTTTCTGGGGTATTTAGAAAGTCACACACATGTGCAGAGCTTTATGTATGCACAGGAAATACTTGAGTGGGTCCCAATCTCTCACCTTGGCTATACTTGTAGCCCTTTACCAGCCAGAAAAATAATGCAGAGTTGTAAAATGCCTAAGAATTAAAGGCATGCCCAAACTCACAGACAAGTCTCTTAGGGAAGAGTACAAGATTTATTAGTTCAATACACTTAAAGAAATCTCCTGCCATTATTAGCTGACCACTTAGCTAATCAAACAGTGACTCTAATGGCCACACAATATAGAAGAAACAAACTTTACAGAATTATCCTAAGAAAGTCACTAAATAATCAAATGGCTACAACTACAATTATATTAGCAGTAATAACAAAGCAGGAATAACAACAAACTCTAGGGCAGAGGACCATCTATATATATAAAAGCCTAAGTGACCATTGCAAATGGATGACCAGTCACCATGACATGCACTGAACACCAGGAGGCAGGTGCTCAAAGAAGGAGCTGCCCCCTGGTGGTCAGTGCACTCTCACAGTCAACCTTCTGCAACCCTCCCCCTGGCAGGCCCTCTGATTGGCCCCGATCCAGGGGGGTCGGCCAGCCAACCTCCTGTGGCCCCTCCACCTGGCTGCCAACCTCCCGCGGTCCCTCCCCCCAGCTGGCTAGCCCCTCAACTGGCCGGCCAACCTCCCAAGGTCCCTCCCCACTACTAACCGGCACTCCCAATAGGCTCTGATCAGAGGGCAGGCTGGCCAAGTCCCGGAGTCCCTCTCCCTGGCCAGCCGGCTCCCTGATAGGCCTCAATCACCAGCCAGTCCTAGGGACCCCACCCGTGCATGAATTCATGCACTGGGCCTCTAGTATGATATATGAATATGCAACAGAATATTCCATAAAGTGTCAAGTTTTTACAAAAATTATAAACCAATGAAAGAAGCAAGAAAGTATGGTATCAACATGGGGGAGGGACAGTGGGGAAGCAGTCCACAGAAATTGTCTTACAGGGAAGACAGTTGTTAAACTTGCTAGACAAAGATTTTAAATGCATTCAAAGAATAAAAGAAAGAACTAACATACTTAAGAATAAAATAAAAGTATAGTAACCGTACCTCATTAAATAGAGAATATCAAAAAATGAGTAAAGAACTAAATAAAATATTTGGAGTTTAGGGGTACAATAAACAAAAAAATACAAAGTACACTAGAGGACCTCAACAGCAAATTTGAACAGAAGAAAGAATCAATAAAATTCAAAATAGATCAATTAAGATTATCCAGTCTGAGGAAAAGAAAGAAAAAAATGAAGAAAGAAGACAGAACCTGTCTGAACCATCAATGCAACAACATATGCACAGTAAACTTCCAGAAAGAGTGGGAAAGAGAGAAGGAATTAATATATATATATATATATATATATATATATATATATTTAATAATGGCTGAAAACTTTGAAAATGTGATACAAAAAATTAACCCACACCTACCCAAGAAACTAAATAAATTACAAGTAGGATTATATGGAAGAGATCCATACCTCATCTCATAATGGTAAAATTTTTAATAAACAAGGAGTGAGCATCTTGAAAGTAGCAAGAGAAAAATATGTCATCATATAAAGAAACCATAAAGGTCAGAAGGCAATAGGGCACGATATTCAAAAGTAGAGGAAGGTAGACTGTCAACAAGGAAAACTTTATCTAGAAACTATCCTTCAAAAATGGAGAAATTAAGACATCCCACGATAAACAACAAATGAGAAAGTCTGTGGTTGGCAGATGTACCCTTCAATAATTTCTGAAGAGAGTTGTTAAGACTGAAATGAAAGAACAATTCAACAAATCAGCACCATGAAATAAAGAACATTTACAAATTTCCATTGGTAAATATAAAACACAACAAAACAGCCTCAGAGTATTTTTGTAACTATTTTCTCTTATTGTTAAAATTTAATTTTATAAATGAATAATTATAAAACCATATTGATGGTCTAACAATATATAAAGATATAATTGTTATAATAAAAAACCATACATTTAGGAATGAGGGTATAGAATAAAATAGACCAATGTTTCTGTATACTAAGTTAATATTAATTGGATCACCATTCTTTTAATTTATAATATAATCCCTTCAGCAGCCACTTTTCACAGTAAAGTTTTCTATATGCATTAGAGTAATTTTAGATTTATACTAAATAAGTCTAGGAAATGCATGCATTCACCAGCCATCATGAGTACACAAAAGTACATAACTTCCATGTGGCCTAGCATCCATTGGAACATAGGCCGCCACGCATTGAAACCACTGCAGTAAGTCACACCACTTGACAACAGAACCAATTAATGCATTTGATGTGGTATGATCACCTGCTAATGATTCGCCAAACATTGTTTACAAGCAGTGACTCTTGGATTTAAATATGTAGACTATAGTTGTAGATATGTAATATCTAGTTATGTTGGCAAAATTACTAGTGTTTTTTTCCAATGTATGGCCTACCTGCTAAAATTTGTTTAAAAAAAAAACTGAATTAATAACAAAAATTAACCTGTTAATCTATATATATAAAAACCTAAGTGACCATTATGATAGAACGGAATGACCAGTCAACCAGTTGCTAAGACACGCACTGACCACCAGGGGGCGGATGCTCAATGCAGGAGCTGCCCCCTGGTGGTCAGTGCACTCTCACAGCCAACCTCCCGTGGCCCCTAACCCCAGCCGGCCAGCCCCCTGATGGCCCCAATAGGGGGCTGGATGGCCAACCTCCTGCGGTTCCTCCTCCATGCCGGGGGGGCCCCCCTGATAGGCCTTGAATGCCATCCAGGCAGAGGGACCCCACCATGTACGAATTCCTGCACAGGGCCTTTAGTTTAATTATAAATAAATCTTGGTTAAAAGCATTTTTAAATTAACAGGGTGTTTATTTTCACATATGACATATGGGCCAGAAATTTTGTCCATTAAATCTGAAATTTGTTAAGTCATCTGCAAAATAGAGGTTTTATATAATAATGTAAAATCTACATATTGATGCCCACAAAATTTATAATGCTATTTTATTGGAAAGATAAGGAAGAGCTATATGCCCATATTTAAGAGTTAATATGAGTTATAGATATAAAACCTTTTCTCCAAATGCAAATATTTATAAACTGTCTACAACTGAAACAAAGATATAAACATATTATTTAGAGACATGAGGGCCAAAACTAAATTAAACAGCTAAAATGATAAAAAGTGCTTGCAGAAAACATGCCATTGTCCTTAGTAATTTTGATTGCATACTTTTGATAAAAATAAATGTAATAGTAAATAACTAAAAATAACTGGAGAGCATTATACTAAGTAAAATATTATAGTCAGAGAAAGACAAGTATCATATGATCTCACTTATATATGGAATCTAATGAAAAAAATGAATTGACAAAGCGAAAAGATCCAGAGACATTGAAGCATTCAGTATGTCAGAGGGGGAGTAGGCAGGGCAAGCAGAGATTAATGAATTTATATGCACATATGCATAGCCCATGGACAGACAATAGTGCTGGGAAGTTCTGGGGAGGGCGTGGAAGTGGGGTAGAGAGGCCTAATGGGGAGGGGACATCTGTAATACTTTCAACAATAAAGATAAATTTTTAAAAATTAAATTAATTAATATATATATATATATATATATATATATATATACGATTCAATGTCTGTCAAATTTAATAGTGAGAAAACAGCTATAAATTTCTACTCTTCTGAACACTTGAAATAATCTCATACTTTTGAAATATAAACATACTTTTATAAAGTGAGTAAATCTCCTTATTTTTCAACTCCTTTTTATGTGTAATTAGAAATACATGAACAGATGGGCTATCTAGTAAAATAGAGGAGATATTTTTCCCATTCCTTTTGTGAAATTTATAAGTTCAAAAGCCATTTGGCCTTTAGAAGTAATACTAAAAATTAATTGGTAATCAAGTAACTTGATTTTGTTTTCTTGGAGTACATAGTTAACCTTTCCAACATCTGATGTCATGTCCAAATAGTAATTCAAGCCCAATTTTTTTTCCTGTTAATTATTACAAATGTATTCAACAAATATAAGAAATTAGTTGCAAGTACTACTTTGAACCTGGGATCAAACAATATTTTTTGTTTGTGTTCTGAATATATATTTATTTTATGATGAACTCAATTTAATTACTTTTACAACCCTATTAGTGGAAATGTAATCATAATGTCTGTTAGTTCTTATTCATTTTCCACATATCTTCAAGAACTCTGGATTTAAATTTTGTAAAGATAGGATTCTGTTCAGTAGTTTCAAAATGATGATAAAACAAATGTCTAGATCTACTTACGCTGTATTTTGAAATCCATACCAGTTGGTGGCCTGCGTCGCAGCTTGATGCCACAAAGATTATTTTAGTGTAGGACTTTTTAATTTTTGCCAAGTCTGTTAAGGTAGACTGAAAAAGTGTCCTATTGTTTTTACTTAAATTTGCTTGCTATAGTTAAGATATAATAAAGCTTCCATGTTGTGCTTGCTGCATTCATATGTGAGGGTACACTGAAAACAGTTCATTTGTACATTACTAATTTTGCAAAATCAGCGGGAAATATTTTATTATATTTCTTTGCATAATTGTCTCATCAGTCAAAAGGAAAGGTGTAACATTTGTTTTGTCTCTTTAAAAAGGGAAAAAATCAATTGTAAAACAAAGCTGAAGGTATAGCAGGCTATAATAACAATCGACCAAGATCTTTAATCCTAATATCAATATTCATTAACATTTTATATTGCCTACCTACAGTCCAATTACTCACATACATCATAGATGCCCTCTCTTTTTCTTCCTGATGACCAGTGAATACAATTCCTTCTTCTTGTGATAAAGACAATAGCAATGATACAAATGAGTGTATCTCAGGCCAAAACAATAAAAATACAAAGGAAAATTGATTTTAAAAGCTTTAACTAAAAGCCTATGAAATGAGGAAAGAGTCCCCTCCATCCTGCTTCTCCTATGGCTCTGTTCCACTGATTAGAATGTCCTTGGCAATAGAGGTCATGTTAATTTTATCACATCCAAGGATTCTAGGTGAAATATGTGGCACATGTGCAGGCTGCATGCTCGTTTGTCACATTATTACTTGCTGTCACTTTTGAAGGTAGGTGTCTTTTTGAAGAATGTGCCACAGCTAGAGGGTCATGTTATTTGCATAAAGCTCTGAAAGCTGTCTTTCCAGAGAGAATGACTGGGATGTTGCTTCATTTTCTGTTTACAAAAAGCACATAGCAGACAGCTGTCAGGAGCTGATGCTGACTTTCTTGTACATGGATAGTTCTCAAAAAAAAAAAAAAAATAGTTAAGAACATATTAATGAATTTTAAGTAAAGATTCCAGTTACCGGTCTGCATGTTAATTTAACCATTCAGAATAAAGTAGTTCTGGTCTGCTGTCAGCAGATATTTGTGCTTTATAATGTCAAAAGATGCCTGTAAATTGAAGTGATTTATATAAGCTTCCATTGCTTTTGGTTGATAACCAAATAATTTCCTTCCTTTACAAAATTAGAGAAAGAAGATAGAGCTATATTTTGAAGCTATTACAATGATTTCGCTAAAGATCTTAGGAAGATTTTCAAAGTAATGCAAGTATAAGTATTGTTACCGGAGTAAAAAAAAAATAGTATGTATGTATGTACAGGAACTTATTTTAAATAAAATGACATTTTAAAAAATGAATAATTTTACAGTTGGATAAATATATTTTTAAAATAATGTATAACATTAAATTTAAATAGAAACTATGATTTTTAAAACTCTGTAACAATGAAATTACTCTAACCTACAGCAACAAATTTTAAAAAGCCATGTTTTATCTTTCCTATGTACTGAGGATATTTAGTATACTTAAGAAAAGTTTATAAATTGATATATAATTATATACATACCATATGATCAGATTATTTTTATTTCTTATAAGACAGAGATATAGTCAATCAAGGTACAGGATATAAACAACGTATTCTATATAATAAAAAGCTAATATGCAAATCAACTGAATGGTGGAATGACCAGTCGCTATGACACACACTGACCACCAGGGGGCAGAAGCTCAATGTAGGACCTGCCCCTTGGTGGTCAGTGCTCTCCCACAGGGGGAGTGCTGCTCAGCTAGAAGCCCTGAGCTAGGCTCACGGCTGGTGAGCATAGGGGTGGTGGCGGGAGCCTCTCCCTCCTCAGCGGCAGTGCTAAGGATGTCCAACTGCCAGCTTAGGCCCGCTACCTCAGGGGAGCGGGCCTAAGCTGGCAGTCAGATATCCCCTGAGGGCTCCCAGACTGAAAGAGGGCACTGGCCAGGATGAGGGACCCCCCCTGAGTGCATGAATTTTGTGCATCGGGCCTCTAGCTACTTATAATGCATTTCCCAGCTTATTGTTTATTTTGGTGGATTAAAGATGACTATACATTCTTTGATATAATATACGTCGAGAGATGGGTATTTCACCTCCCCCTGAATCTGGACAGATACTAGGACTGCTTTTACCATGCTGTGTGGCAGAGGAATTGCCATTACAATTTCCAGGCCTGGTCCTTAGGGGCTTGGGGATCTTCAACTTCCTCTCTCATAGAACATTTCCTGAACTAGCAATGTAAGGTGTTTAATTATGGAGATAGTGAGACCACATGGAAAGTCTTCATGAATAATAGGAACAGAGCATCCCAGCTGAGCTCAGACTTCCACTCATTCAGCAATGGCCCAAATAAGTGAGCATAGCCTCTTTGGACCTGCAGCCCACCCAACCCAGTTGCCAACTGAATTCCATCAGGCAACTTGTTAAAAGCACATGGAGCACACAACGTGGATAAATTGCCTACTTGAACTCGACCTGAATCCCTGCCAAAGACCATGAGTATGATAAAATGATTGCTGTTTTATGTCTCAAATTTGGGGTGATGTGTTATCAATAATTAATAAATTTTATTTTATTTTATTATTTTTTTTTATAAACCATTGGGAATACCACATTTTATTTTATTTTATAGTGTAAATACTTTCAAAAGCCCTTTTACACCAAGCTCAAAGAACACACAGTATGTGATATAGCCAAGAAGAAAATAATTTTATGAATTAAGCCTTAGTATTTTAAATGTAAGTCTTTAATCCATTTTTAACATAGCGATATACAGCTGTACAGTCAAATATATAATCAAACAATCTAGTAATTTAAGGAAAAGTTCTGTGACATTACGTGAAAAAGAAAAAGAAATGTCTTACACCAAAAACACCTATTTTATGATTAACTGCCTTTCTCTAGTGCCATATATGGATTTGCAATAGCACTATTTTTTAAATTGTCAATTTTAAGATTAACTGGTAAAAATAATATTAAACCATCCTTCACCCACATTTAAATAGAAACGTTTTCATTCACTACTTTTCAAAGAGATATGACGTCCAAACAATAATCCTTTCATTGCATAGCATTAGAAATGTTCAAAATAATAATAAAATGAGTTAATGTCTACAGACATACCAAGGTGACAACCGATTTTTCTTGGGTTATGTTTCTTCACTTCCTTTTCTTTTTTTTTCTTTTTTTTTTTTAAATAAATCTTTATTGTTCAGATTATTACAGGTGTTCCTCTTTTTTCCCCCATAGCTCCCCTCCACCTGATTCCCCACCCCACCCCATGCCCTTACCCCCTGCCACTGTCTTCATCCATAGGTGTAAGCTTTTTGTCCAATCTCTTCCCGCACCCCTCACACCCCCTCCCCCCTGAGAGTTGTCAGTTCACTCCCTTTCTATATCCCTGATTCTATTATATTCACCAGTTCATTCTGTTCTTCAGATTTTTTATTCACTTGATTTTTAGATTCACTTGTTGGTAGGTATGTATTTGATGTCATTTTGTTGTTCATAATTTTTATCTTTACCTTTTTCTTCTTCTTCCTCTTCTTAAAGAACACCCTTCAGCATTTCATGTAATCCTGGTTTGGTGGTGATGAACTCCTTTAGCTTTTGCTTGTCTGTGAAGCTCTTTATCTGACCTTCAACTCTGAATGATAGCTTTGCTGGGTAGAGTAATCTTGGTTGTAGGTTCTTGCTGTTCATCACTTTGAATATTTCTTGCCACTCCCTTCTGGCCTGCATAGTTTCTGCCGAGAAATCAGCTGACAGTCTTATGGGTGCTCCCTTGTAGGTAACTAACCGTTTTTCTCTTGCTGCTTTCAAGATTCTCTCTTTGTCTTTTGCCCTTGGCATTTTAATTATGATGTGTCTTGGTGTGGTCCTCTTTGGATTCCTCTTGTATGGGGTTCTGTGTGCTTCCTGAACTTGTAAGTCTATTTCTTTCACCAGGTAGGGAAAGTTTTCTGTCATTATTTCTTCTAATAGGTTTTCAATATTTTGCTCTTTCTCTTCTTCTGGCACCCCAAAAATTCGGATGTTGGTATGCTTAAAGTTGTCCCAGAGGCTCCTTACACTATCTTCATATTTTTGGATTTTTTCTTTTTGTTTTTCTGGTTGGGTGTTTTTTGTTTCCTCATATTTCAGATCTTTGGTTTGATTCTTGGGGTACATTGATCTACAGTTGAGTTTCTGTATATTCTTTATTTCAGACAGTGTATGCTTAATTTGTGACTGGTCCTTTTCCATTTTTTTGGCATTCTCATTAAGATCTTTAAAGGTCTCACTAAGTTCCTCAGCGGTTTTTAGAAGATTCTTGAGCAACCTTATAAATGTGATTCTGAACTCTATGTCGTCCAGTAGTTTGCTTTCCTCCATTTCTCTCATTCGTGACATGTTTCTTTGTCTCTGCATTTTGTTGCTTCCTTCTGTTGATGGAGTGGCTTTGTGTGGTAGGTGACCTATAGGGGCCAGTAGCTCAGCCTCCCCAATCACCTGAGGTGGATGCCTTTGGTACACCCCTTTGTGGGCTGAGTGCGAAGTCTTGGTGTAGTTAAGCCTTGATTGCTGTTGGTACACTGGGAGGAATTGACCTCCAGGCCAATTGGCTGTGAGGACCCGCTGTGTCTATAATGGAAGAACTGCTGTGCTGGAGACACGCTTATGGTGTAGGACTTGTTTCAGTGGGGCTTTGGTGCTCACTGAGTCTGCCTCTTTAATGTGTCACTTATGGATGTGAGGAGTTGAAATCTGGTGTCTCACACTGACCACTAGGTATACTGGCTTCTGGATCTCCAATGGGATGCAGGTCAGCTACTGTCTGAGGCCACCCAGCAGGAGCTACAGCGAGAACTACAGTTTTCTCCTCTTTGCTTGGGGTTTGGAGGTTTTGGAGCTGTCTGACCCGGGCTGCAAGTTTGCTAGGTTAAGCTGCAATAGGGCAGGCCATTCATATGCTAAAGCCGTTGCTTGGAGCTTGGGTGGGTTTGTAGATTGTGCGGGGTGGGGTTTCAGGGCGTGACTAGGCTAGGGCGTGGCAAACAGCGATGGCTGCGAGAAGCCGGCTTCGCATCAGCATCCCAGGCCCCAGCACAGTAAACAATTATTCCTGCGCGCAGCCCTGCAAGCAAGCCTCCCTCACTTTCCAACCCCATGGCAGACAGTCCAGCTTCTCCCCGTAGGAGTTTGGGTCCCCCGCGTCTCCCCAGAAACTGGAGTTCGGAGTAATCGGGGGCTTAACTCCCTTCGGGTTGAAAACAGCTGCGCTCCCGATTCGCGCCTCTCCGTACCTCAGCTTTTCCGCGCTTGTGCACCCCTCAATGCTGTTTGCTCTTTCCTTCTAGTTGTAGAACTTCCACTCAGCCAGCTTTCCCGTGGTTCTGGGTGATAGACGGTTTGTCTTTTAGTTGTAGTTTTGAAATTGCTGTGCGAGGCAGCAGTTTAGGTGTTTACCTATGCCGCCATCTTGGATCCTCCCTTAACAATTAATAAATTTTAAATGTGTGTGTTTTAAATCAGAAGTATTGGTATTTCTGAAGTAATTTTTGAGCACAGTTTTTTTTTATAAGCAAGGCCTGAAATTGTTATAATAATTAAACACAGTACTCTCCATAATTTCCACAATCCAGTGAAGACAGTTGATTGCTGTGAAAAGAAATCATTGGAAAAAAGAATGGGTATTTTGCCCTAGCTGGTTTGGCTCAGTGGATAGAGCATCGGCTTGCAGACTGAAGAGTGCTGGGTTTGATTTTGGTCCAGGGCACATGCCTGGGTTATAGGCTTGATCCCCAGTAGGAGGCATGCAGGAGGCAGCCGATCAGTGATTCTTTTTCATCATTGATGTTTCTCTCTCTCTCTCCCTCTCCTTTCCTCTCTGAAATCAATAAAAACATATTAAAAAAAAAAAGAATGGGTATTTTGCTATTTGATAGCCAAATATTTATTAGATCTCTTTCCATTACTGGTTCATTACAATGCTTCTAACAACATGAGTGATTTGAATGGCAATATAAAGACAGAGACTGTATCAATTGGAACTTTTGATTATATTGAATAATCAAAAACATAATTTTTAATATTGCTTCTGAATCATGTACAAATGGTTTCTTTAAAAAATATGGTGTCATATAATAGTTGGTGAAGTGGATCTTTGTGTGTGTTTCCTAAAGAGAAAGACTTTCATTTAAATGTTGCTATCCACCCTGTTTTATAGTGTTGAAGACGTGTAGTTGTTTTAGAACATGGCCTCCAGAGGCAGCTGACTTGATTAAAAAGTTGCTTCTTACTTCTTAAGTAAAACAGTCTAGTCATTTTATTCCGTGAGCCAAAGTAAATTATGAATAAAGATAGTTTCTACCTGATGTTCCGTTGTGCATATTAAATGCTATGATTGATATAAATTCATTGGCACAGTATCTGTCAAATAAATTAACTGACAAGATATCAGCAACAGTTTGAAAATATTTGAATATGTCCTTTCATTCTATGATTTTTTCTATTTTCTATATTTGCTTTTGTCAAAGACCAACCATCTCCTTAGCTCTTGATAAGTAGGTGTCCAAACCTTTACACAAAAGCCAAGAAAATGAGATGACGATGACTTCCTAACTTCTCCTTGTGGGATGAGAATGACCTCCTAACTTCTCCTTTGAATTTCAAAGGAAAGAGAGCATCAGATGGCTTGAAAGAAAATGAAGTCCAGAGGGGAGCCTTATCACTGAGGATGGTATGTGCACTAGTCACTCAGGCTTAATATCTACATCTGATGGTGCTAGAGCAGGACTCGTTCTCTGCAGAGGTAGCCACTTTTCCTGATTGCATAGATTCTTTTCTACTGGTGAAATAATACATTCTGAATACATAGGAAATTTACAGCATCATTTTAAAATTGAAATAGAAAAAAAAATTCAGTTCCAACTTTCTCTCTTTCTTTTACACATACACAGCCCCCACACATGCACGCACATGCGCATGCACACTCCAACTCATTTGAATCTATCAAGCCATGTTACAATGTGCTGAAGAACATATCCTTTTTCTATTGTATTGAATTTTATGGGACTCAATACTTTGGTAGATTTATTAGTCTGTACTCCACATTATTTTGAGGTATTGGGAAATTCATTTAGCTTTACTAGCCCTCAAATTTTTCTTCTGAGTAATGTGGAGCTTGCTGGGCACAATCTGAAATGCAGTCTAGTTCTTAAACTCTTGTTATCAACAACTTTATGTGAACAATAACTATCCTATTATTTTAAGGGAAATAATCACTGATAAAAATCTAAAATATTGCCTAGTCTCAGTGTCCCCATGGCCCTGATACATGGAACTCATGCCCTTATGTGTTGGCATTACTCTGGTGTGCTTAGGAGCCAAGTTCATCAAACATTTTAGCAAAATGATTCCTGATTGCCATTGTCAAGTTGGTTCCTGGTCCTGGCTCACAATCTCTAAAACATTATTTTCCTTAATCCTATGTAATAAAAGGCTAATATGCAAATTGCCCCCTTGAGAGTTCAACCAACTGGAAGTTCAACCCACCAGGATTTGGACTACTCTCTATAACGTGCAGTGACCACCAGGGGGCAGCACAGAATAAAGGAAGGTCCCAGCTGGCAGCCAGCAGCCGGGGGAAGGAAGGCACCGATTGGCCCTGGTCACCGACCAGGCCTAGGGACTCTACCAGTGCACGAATTTTGTGCATCAGGCCCCTAGTAGTATATAATGCTCAAACAAGTTATCAATAGAAAAGTAAGTGGAATAGCTATGTAAAATTTTCTGAGTAGTGATTTACTCAGATACACATGCAAATTTATCCAGTACCAACTACATTTATTTATAACCAGCATATAGAATAGTGTTGTTAAAATATCAGTGCATTCCATGAAGTAAAATAAAATGTATAGGCATTAGAATCCCAGTTGAATACTTGTTGTCTAGGCAGCCTTGAATTCGGTTTGACACTTCTATGTTTCCAATCAATAATTAGTAAATAATGCAGATGAAGCTCTTAATATTTTCTGACAATCCATCCAATGCCACTTTCTTATAGTTGTTATTGTATTTTATTTGTTTGCTAATCTAATTTGTATTGCTTTTTATTTACTCCACAATGTTTTATAAGATGTATTCATGTTCAGTATGTAACTCCAGCCAAACAAACAATTTTATATGTATAAAGTTTATATATAATATTTGGAACACAAATGAATATTTTAAAAAGTTAAACATGTAGCTCTAGCCAGTTTGGCTCAGTTGATAGAGCTTTGCCCTGCGGACTGAAGGGTCCCGGATTTGATTCCAGTCAAGGGCACATGTCCAGGTTGCGAAGTCAATCCCCAGTAGGGGGCGTGCAGGAGATCCATGATTCTCTCTCATCACTGATGTTTCTCTCTCTCCCTCTCCCTTCCTCTCTGAAATCAATAAAAATATATTAATTTTAAAAAAGCCAAACATATATTAGGTCTTGAGGGAAGCCTCATAATATATCCATAGAGTTTTATTCTCTGACAGTACCTCTGATTAAATTAAAGATCAATAAAATACAATTAAAAAAAAAACATATCTTAAAAGTATAATATAATAATTACTTGAGCTAAATAAGAAAGCATAGGGAAATTACAAAATAATTAAAATATAAGGGCAATAAAGTACTACAAAAACACTTTGTGTGACAGTGTCACTTTAATGTTTTAGTTATGTTTACCAGAAACTAAGAACAAAGTTTTAAAAATAATCTAAGTATTCAACTGTAAAATTTTGAGCAATAGAAGAAAGCCAAATTAAAAGATGAAAGGAAATGATAAAAATAAGAACAAAAACTTCAAAGAAGGGAACAGGAAAATGTAGCATAGGCAAGTAAGACAAAAAATATGAATCTTAGAAAATTATTAATAAATAAACCAATTTTGCAACATAAAACAAGAAAAATATTTTAAAAGTAACAATATATATAAAGAAGAAAAAGCAACTAGAGCTACAGTCAATAATATTTGCTCTTAGTCTCAAATGAATGAACCTTAGAACTTTGAGTTAGTTGAGAAAATAGTTGAGTATTAATATTTTGTGCAGAAATATGATTTAGCAAAGAGTAAATTAGAAACTGAACTGTAATTTAAGAAAGGCCATTTGTATTGATTTAGGTAGTGTTATTTGGCTACTGTTTAGGAAAGATAAAAATAATCTATGCAAATTAGTTGTAACTAGAATGAAAAAAAAAGTTAACAAAGATAGGTTAAAATACCCAATTTAGTTTTGGTGTTTAGCCTAAGGGATTAATGCCAACAAAGAAGACCTACTATTAACTGATTATTCAAGGCCCTCTTAGAAACCATCAAGAGTAACCCAGTCAAGCCTTATCTCTATTTATCTCAGTTCCCATAAAAAAAAAAAAAAAAAAAAAAAAAAAAAAAAACCCTCAAAATTTGAACCATTTCATCTCTAAATTTGGCTCAATGTCACATTCTACAAAGTTACACAATGCAATATACAGATGATATATCATAGAATTTTAGTCTTGAAACCTATATAATCTTATTAACCAATGTCACCTCAATGAATTTAATTAACATTAAATTAATTGATTTTTAAAAATAATCCATTATCTCTCTGAACTCTACCAGCAGCAGTTTTTAATATCCTCTATGGGATTTCTTATGTTCCTGTCACTTTATATCTCTCTATTCAAAACTGGATGTCACTTAACATTAATGTGTTCTGTGCAACTTCCATAAGTGGTCTGTTGTTTTTCCTTTTCTCCCATATCTCACATTAATAGATCATGGAGGCAGAATAAGAGTCCTCCTTAGTCCTTATTGACATTTTTAATGTTGGTTTCTCCTGATTTCTAAATGTCTCTATCTACTCACTGTGAAGTAAATAGTACAAATCTATTCTACCCACTCTCCCCCATTGTTTGAGCCATCTACCAAAGACTGGTATCACATTTCCTTCCCAACATTTATCCTGCATTATATCAATTGCTATAGATGTTTCATTAAAATATCCTAATTTTTTATATCTGAGGTGTCTTCTCCCTTCAATGTCTTATCTTTCAATCCATCTGTTGATCCACTCCCATAGTCAAACTCAAGTTATTATTTCTTTTCATAATCATTGGGAAAGAAATTAGAAGTATTCATTAAGACAAAACCACACTTAGCCTCATTCATCTTGGATGGATAATTATGTCAATGAAGGGATTAAATGCCACATTGGAGTTCTTAAAATTTCACTTTTAAGCATTTGACATTCAGAGTACCAGATATTAACTTTCCAAATCACTCACTATAGCATTCCAATTTAACAATTTGGAATTCTGCCAGAACCTCAAATCCATGGTCCTTACAATCTCTGTCCTGCCCCTCCCCTATCACTCTCCACTTTCCTCCACATTCACCAACCCACTCATTTCCTTACTTCTCTCCCTAACCACCATTATAATTACTTATGTAAATATATAAGCAACTATCTTATTCCTTGCTCTCTGTCAAACATTTTGGGGAAGGCATAAACAATAATTCAAATTCACACCTTTTCTTTAACTGTTGCCAAATAGTTGAATAATGCTGGTAAAAACCACACAATCATGCTGACTTTATATTCATTACACAATCCAAGGAGGCAACTCAATGCTGATTGTCAATCACTTTTCATTTACTTAGTCTTTATATTTTCCTATACTGCAATATTTCATACATTTCACACTCTACTAAGTCTTTAGTAGCCTCCCCTGGCACACACTTTCAGCTTGCTTGTTCATTTCTCAATTTACTGAAGAAATAGAACTAATCAGAAAAGAATGACATTTCTTATAGTACCTAGGTACTCCAAAACTACCAGATATTCCATTTTATCTTCATATCTCAAAGTGTAGGCTTAGTCCTGTGGGGTCAAGTGACAATATAGCCCAAACCCTGCTCCTAGTCAGTGAAACAGTATAACAGTATCTGCCTGGCCAATGGCCACAAGGAACAGAGCAGCACAGATCCAAATGTTTTCCACATCCTTGTTGGCCAAAAAGCATCATCAGACTCTCTGTCCCTTGGTCTGCATGCAGGCCATTCCCAGCATAGCTCCCCACTCCCCAACCCCTCTGCTAGATAAGTCCCTGGCAGACCCTGGCCAAGTGCCGAAACTCACCCCACCTGCCACCATCTGGTCTTCCCTAATGTGTAAGTCATAAAGCCTATGTCTTCCCCCCTGGTCCCCCACATGTTTTTTTCTTTTGTGTGTGTGTGTGTGTGTGTGTGTGTGTGTGTGTGTGTGTGTGTTTTGTTTTGTTTTGTTTTTACTATCAAAGAATAGCATGATGCTCCTGGAATTGGAATTCCTACAGTACAAGTCCTCAGACTTTGTTTCTGCTCTAACTAAACCCATTTTCCTATTGATATTGTCTTTACTGAAATATTTAAATAGCATCTATATGGTGATAACTACAAAATTCATATCTCCAGCTTTGACCATTTTCCTAAATTCCAGATATATATATCCAATTGTTTACTAAATATTTCATCTTGGATGTCTGATAAAAGCAACATGTCAAGAGATAATTATTTTCTTCCATATCTGCTTGCCTCAATTTTTCCATCTCAATTATTTTCAATTGTATTCATCCACTTCTCAGGCCCAAATGAATAAAATTATTCTTTACTTTCTCTTACATCCATGATTAGTCCATTAAGGAATTCTATTGCCTTGTCTTTTGATAATATCCATATTCTGACCATTTATCATTTCACCTTCACCACAGCTACCTTAGTCCCAAAAACTATCATCTCACTTCTGAATAATATAATCTTACCTGCCCTCCTTATATCCATTCTTGCCTTTCTAGTCTCTCCTATTCAAACAGAAACTACAATAATCTTTTAAGTGTATATCTGCTCAAACCTTTCCAAAATTTTCATCTCAATAAAATCTAGAATTTTAACATGATTCAGATATTGACACCTGAGCTGAACATATTTATCTTCTGACTCACCCATCACTTACTTTTCTGTAATCACCCTGGCTTTATTTTTTTCCCCAGTTTCTTGGGAAAGTCAAGTAGGTGCCTATCTCAAATATCACTGAGACTTCAAATTTCTGTTCCTTCTTTTGGAATGCTTTTGCCCAAGACACCTAATGGGAACATACCCTCACTCAGATATCTGCTCATAAATACTTTACCTCATCAGAAATAATAAATTATATATAAATATATAAATTATATTAGGTGTAGAGTGATAAGCTGAGTGATAGACAAAAAGATATTTAGTTTAAAATTGCATATAAATTTCAAAATGTTTTTATCAACCATATTAATTAACTCAATGATTGTAATTTTCTCAAACTTCCCATAATCATTGGGAAAGAAATTAGAAGTACTCATTAAGACAAAACCAACCATAACCTCATTTATTTTGGAAGGATAATTATGTCTATGAAGGGGTTAAATGCCAATAATGTCACTAAAGAAAGGGGAAAAAAAGATATTCAGAGCAGTTTTTCAGAACATTACTCAGAATAATACTATTGTCAATAGGCAATGGAACAGGGCTGTATTTAGAGAATTATTTGGAAGAGTTTTTCTTGTCTATCTTCAAAGGATTTAAATAATGATTCTGCATATCTTTTGGAAAACCCCTTCACCACCTAATAGAGCATGGTGGCACAGAATAGCTTTCCAACAAGACTTCTTAACTTTTTCTTCACTAGTTTTCACTATTTTATGTATAAAATCCTTGCTCATTAATGCAGTCAACACATTTTGTTTCCATCAATAAACATTCAATATTTTAATTTTTATAATGGTTTGCTTATCTGCTAACATTCCCACATCTACTTATGTTTCCTATAAGTGGAACCTATAGTTGCCATTGCCTGTTGGCATTAGGACGTTGTCTTTCCCAAAGGTCATTTTTCTTTATATAAAAACAAGAACAAATACAAAAACACACAAACAAAAAAACACTCACCAGCTTTCTTTATGCAAATATGTTCGTCCATGAATAACAGCTACTGATTGAAATGCTATTGTTCAACATATCTGAAGATTGACAAATATTTAACTACCTTGGGGGAAATGTATTTATTTCATTTGTTTAGAAAACTTTAGAGTGCCTAGATTAATGGCTTATATACAACCATAAGTTTTTTTTACTAAAAAAGGAATTTGAAGTTATTATGATTATGTTTCTGATGATTCAATTTTAATGTAAGAGAAACATTACATGAAAGAACTTGTGAAGAATGTAAAGAGAAAGAAATCAATTGATGAATAGAGTTAAATGTAGCTCATTTTGAAAATGCCTATTTAACTGTGGCCATGGTGGAATCATTTAGATTCAGTTTGGACTATTCATCTCAAGAGACCTCAATAAACTTGTCTAAAATAATACAAGAGATACCTCAGGATATTCCAACTCTTTCAATAATATATGATACTAGTGGCCTGGTGCATGAAATTCGTACACAGAGGGGAGGGGTGTTCCATCAGCCCAGCCTGCACCCTCTTCGATCTGGGAAAACTTGGGGGATGTCCGATTGACAGTTTAGGCCCGATCCCACAGGGAGAGCTGGCTCCTAACCACTCACCTGCCTGCCTGCCTGATTGCCCCTAACTGCCTCTGCCTGCCTGCCTGATTGCCGCTAACTGCCTCTGCTTGCCTGCCTGATCGCCCCTAACTGCCCTCCCCTGCCAGCCTGATCTCACCCCCAATGGCCCTCCCCTGCTGGCCTGATCTCACCCAAATGCTCTCCCCTGCCGGCCTGATTGCCCCTAACTTCCTCTGCCTGCATTATTGCCCCCAACTGTCCTCCCCTGCAGGCCTGATCTTGCCCTTAACTGCCCTCTCCTCCCGGTCTTATCTCGCCCCCAACTGCCCTCCCCTGCTGGCCTGATCGTCCCTAACTGCCTCTGCCTCAGCCCCCACCACCATGGCTTTGTCCAGAAGGAAGTCAGACGTCCGGAAGATGACTGATCGACCTGGTCTAATTAGCATATTACTCTTTTATTAGTATAGATAGATTATATAGGATACGATTGCTTAAATGGGAGGGGAAAGCCTTTTTCAGCAGGAGGAGATGTTCTTGGCAGACAAAAATACATCATTCCTATATCTGGACTGATAGCAGCCATATGCACTATACTACCAAACCAGTTATTAAAAATTGAACCGCTTTCTTACACCTTACACCAAACAGCTGTTGCCCTTAAAACCTCTCCTCAGCCCCCACTTTAGGTTCTGCCTTTGCAGTTCAGGTTAGGTTCTGATTGTTTGGTTTCTATGCCAGTCAGCATCAAAAACTCCGCCTCCTAGGCAGCCATTGGCTCCCTAACCACCCCGATTTGGCTCTGATTGGTTGGTTTCTATGCCAGTCAGCATCAAGAGCTCTACCTCCTAGGCAGCCACTGGTTCTTCACAGCACCCACATTTGGTTCTGATTAGTCAGTTCCTATGCCAGTCAGCATCTCTGGGCCTATCAACGGGGCCTGATCAGAAAGGCGGGGCTGATCAGCAGCCCCGGTGGAGGCATGGCTGCTGGCCAGACTGGGAAAGAGAGATGCAAGTGCTGATCAAAAGTTGCCACAGAGGCAATGGATAAGTCCCTGATTCTCTCTTCAGACCTCTCTTTGACCCTGATTCGCAGCCCCCTCAGCAGTCAGTGCTAAGGCACCATGCCTGCAGGGAAAGCTGTCAGTGGCAGGACTTACTTCCGGTTGTTTGAGCCTTGGTCCTTACTTGGTCCTTACTGGTCTTTAAGACCCAGGGTTTTTATATATTAGGATTGTTAGGTAGAGCATTTGGCTATTTGAAGGTCAAGTAGGTTAATACTGATGATGATGATGAAGATGATGATCATGATGATAATCATAATAATACAGATTCAGGAGTGTTTTGAAAAAGAAAGAATACCTGACTTATTTTGTCATTATCTACCATTAATAGCTGTTACAAATATAAATGGAAGATAGTGGAAGGAAGTTAGGTATTTAGCTAGAGTATTTTATTTTATTTGTTACTTTAAAAAGCAACTCCCAAATCTCATTGGCTTCACAGTATAATATTTTTTTTCACTATTTCATACTTCAGTGCTGTTGAGAAATTCAGTTTGGTAGATATCTTCCAAGTATTGACCTACAGATTTATTCTCCACCTTACTTTTGAGACCGCTGTAATAGAGAGCTGGCCAAAGACACACTTAAAAATAAGACAAAGTGTTTTTTGGACCACATCTGGAGGTGGTGCACATCAATTATAAACACAGTGCATTGGACAGACCTAGTTATTAGGCCCCAATGTAAATGCCTGTGAGGCTGTGAAAAGTATTCATTTTATGTGCTGAAAAGAAGAAATGAGATAAATAATATAGCCTGGATTTTGCAAAGGACAGAGAAATGAGTAATACTCTTCTTATTACCATTCATTTAAACTTTTATTTAATACTTATAAACAGAAAAATACCAGGTAATTTTATTTGGAAAATAATTTCTATGTTATTATTACTGTCTAAGTGAAAGCAAAGGATAGTGAACTGAAGAAAATCACCTATAACAAACACAATAGAAGATTAGAGAATAACACGATGCTTTTGTGACTGGTTCACATACAATATTTTGGAACCAAAAGGAAATGCTGAACTCACTGAATATAATTTTAAGTTAAGAACCATAGTGTTTTTTCCTAACTTATTTATATCTCTCATTTTATGCCCATATTTTCCAGACTATTTTGTTAGGAAGAAGTTGAAAATAATAATTTAATTACAGAATCCTGCAAGTGTAGTAGCTAGAATTTTTTGAAGCAAATAGATCACTTGTTGCAGCTGAATGGTTTAGGTCCTGAATTGTTCATAGAATCAGGACCTAAACCATTGTGTTTAACAAGTCAGACTTTGGAGCGCGGTTGTATGGGTAAAAGTTTCAGTTCAACTATTTATTAGCTACATCAGACAAGACCCCAGCAGGAAAAAAGAATAGTGATAAGTGCTAAAAATTGAATAAATGGGTTTGGAAGACAAATCTCTATGAATAGTCTTTTATACAAGCACTAAAAAAATATTGTTAAAAATTATTAAATGGCAAACGTATCTTGGAAATTAGGGATTATGTATTATTCTATAGATATTTAAATATTTACCTCCTACAGAACCATTTGTCTTTGCTTACATTAAAGGGAGACTTTCACAGCTCTCTCAGAAGATTATTTGTTTTTACTCCATAGTAAAGTTCTCTGTCCTGATGGGAGATTGGCCTGATATGCCAGCCACCATAAATGAAATTTAAGTTTCATGATTTCAGGATCCCTTTCCTGTGGTCAAACCCCACTGCATGAACAGATGTACATCTGGATCTTATCATGTCACTCCATGGAAAACTGGAGGACAGAAAACTGGATCTAAGATGATATGTGAGTAAGAAACAATCTAATTCAGAAATTTAATGTTTTCTGTCAAGATTATTTCTAAAGATATGGACAATTAATAAGGACTTAGGTCATAGTTAACAACCACAGGACACTAACTTTTGGCCTGTGAAGGCAGAAAGAGGGAGTAGACACTATAAAACAGGAAGAGTAGTGGCTGACAATTAGGAGGATATTTTTAAAAGTTAATTATTCTCTCTACTTCAGTCTCTTTCTTCACTCTGATCTATCTCATGTAACTCCCTTTGACAAAATCCAAGTGGAAGCCAGACAACACATGAGTGCATTGATGCATTTCATAAAGGTTAGCTTCCTTGTACACAGAATGTGATGGAGAAGGGTGGAGAGTCGATCTTGAAGAGCCAATGGAATAAAGCGCAGTTTCTACCCTCAAGGATTGCATGCTTAATGTTTAAAACATTTTTTTTTTTTGTACACACAAAGTTCCAACTATAAAGTATGGCTGAATTTTACCTTCTGAAATTCTCTGAACTAGACATTCTTCTATTCTAAAACTCATTCATATCCTGAGTAAAACTGAACTGTCATATCAATCTGTTTGTTCATCTTTTTTACTAGTTTAAAAGCATAGTAACTTCAAAAAAAAATCTTTATAAGTATTGTGTAGTCCTGGCCCTAGTGTGATGCTCAGTGGGTCACATCACTGAATTAGTCTGAAGCCCGTGAATTACTTCTACTGATCAGTTTACATTATATGAGTCTCAGTATTTGCAGACTGGAAACTCCCTTGATAGCTTGGAAGAAAGGGCCTATATTTGAAAGGGCCTATGAGAGAACCACATGACAAGGAACCATTGTGGCTTCAGGAGGTGAGTCCAGGCCTAAAACCAGCAAGAAAATCCCACTCTAGCTGTAAGAGGATAAATTCTCCCAACTATTTGAATCATGTTGGAAGCAGGTTGTTGCCAGTCAAGCCTCCAGGTAATAGAACAGCCCAGCCAACTTCCCTCTCCTTTGCTCTCTGAAATCAATAAAAACACATTTTTTAAAAAGTACTATAAATTCAGCAATGTTTCCCCCTAGGTATAGCTAGAGAATGATTGGATGTACAGGTTCACTGGTCTGCCTTTAAATGTAATTGCATAAGAGCGAGCTCCCTACTATCTTTCTAGACTCTGGCTGGTGTTGCGACAGTCAGTGCTGGTACTAATCGTATTGTTAATGTCAAAGACCAAGTGTGACAGCCCCAGAAAAGATAGGCTCCCATGAATGACAGAGTAATCAGTCTGGGAAGGAACTGGCTCATCCATAAAGGATCAGACGCTGGAAAGTCACTATCAGCACGCTCGCCTGTTTGCTTCTTTTCTCATTCTGATGGCAGCTAGATCATTTAACATCGTATCCTTATGTCAAAGATTATTTGAAATGCATGTTATTCTAAACTCTAACCAAAAGGGATAAAAATGTTGTATATGTCAGTATTATCAGTATATGAAATTCAAAATATCTGAGCATTCTGTAAAGATAATTTAAAATATGGGATTTCACAAACAGCTGCAATGAATGTTCCTTCACCATCCTACACTCAATTTTCTAAAATGCAATATTGAATAGTTTCTGTTCAGGTTGTAAAGATGCGTAACTTACTTCATGTCTTTATGATTTCTATTTCATTTGGTAATAATGTATATTTTAAGCAATTAAGTTAATTTATATTTGGTGCTCCAAAGACAGGTACACATTAGTCAAGTTAGTATATTGTACATGTCCAGTAATTTTTAAGAACATAAAGAAAATCTATGTAGTACTATTTCATTTCTGTGAAATCTTTTATCATTTATCTTTTTAAAGGTTAACATTTAAATCTTTCATTAACAAAATATATTATAAATGACATTAAAGTATTAATATCATGCATTTTTAAGTTTCTAATATAACACTTTCCAAAGAGTGCGCCGAACCCTGACTGTTTTGGCTCAGTTGGATGAGCTTTGTCCCATGCACCGAAAAGTTGCTGGTTTGATTCCCAGTCAGGGCACATGCCTGGATTTCAGACCATATCCCCAGTAGGGAGTGTGCAGGAGGCAGCTGATTGATGTATCTCTCTCTCTCTCTCTCTCTCTCTCTCTTTCTCTCTCTCTCTCTCCCTTCCCCTCTCTCTAAAATAAAATAAAAAATGTATATATTTTTAAAGTGCACTGTGTCTTATTTTAAGAAATTTCACTATATGTTTATATAGTACAACCAATGCTGCAACAACAACAACACACTTTGCAATATATAGACTCACATCAATTTACCTGAATAAAAACAAAAAAACGTGTGCCCCACCTGTGTTGCTCAGTGGTTGAGCACCAACCCAGGAACCAAGAGGTCACTGGTTCCATTCCAGGTCAAGGCACATGCCTAGGTTTTGGGTTCAATTCCCAGTAGGGGGCATGCAGAAAGCAGCTGATGGATGATGTTTCTCTATCATCAATGTTTCTATCTCTCTACCCATCTCCCTTCCTCTCTAAAAATCAATAAAAACAAAACAAGACAAAAACTTGAAACCCTAAAGGTGATATAAATATTAAAATCATAAAGGTGATTAAAATCTTAAGGGTATTACAAATTTACTATTAATGTCTCACTTTAGAAGATATACAGGAAAATTTTTTATTTTTTTATAAATTTATGATAGATTTCCAAAATAACTGAGGAGTGTAGTTGGTATTTAAGGAGCATATGACAAGTAAAATAATAAAAACCAAAAGAAAACATACAAGAACGTATTAATTTTAAGATAATAGCTAAAATTACTGTTTTTGATATTTTATATTTTGATGGCCTATTAATAATGAAACCAGAATTTCTAAAAATATAAACTTCCCATGACTGCATGATTAGTCAGTGTAGTAAAGCAATATCATTTTATATTAAAATGCATTTTTATTTAATATTTTATAAATATACATTTATATACATTTTAATATTTATATAATTTGTATTCCTTAAAATAACTATCTATCCTAACAATGTTGCTATTAAAAATGCAAATGTGTCTTTAAATCCTATTTCATAGTTATTTAACTGTGATTAAAAATAAATCTTTCAGCCAATGGATTATAACATTTAAGTTTTTGTTGATCTTGAAAGAAGCTGTTTCACTGAAGGAGGAAAGCCTACCTGTTGAATGTTAAAATCAATAAAAATTAAATAAAGTAGTCAATAAGTAAAGAAAATTTTACAATGATAATTCTGTCAATGATAGCAGAAGAAGAAAACAATAGCTAGAAGTGGGTATAGTTTCAGGGATATCTATTGCATTTAATTGTTTTTCTTTAATCAAGATGGTACATACTAGAGCTTGTTGAATGTTGCTGAAAATGATTCATGTGGGAGAGAGAAAGGGATAATGCAATAAAATTAAAACAAGAGCGATTGGAATCCAGACACTAAAGAATTAATTTTCCTTTGAAAGGGACAAGGATATACCTCCCATCCATATGAAAGAAACTGGAAAATCAGAGTGCAGAAATAGGGAAGTTTACATAGTGTTCTGCAGAAGCTGAGTGAGTGTCCTTTTAATTTACTCCATATTTTCTCTAAATTAAAAGGTAAAAGTGTTGTTCTGCCCGGTATTGTACACCTAAGGGGCATGGTTTGGAATTCCAATAAAGGGCACATACTTGGGTTTCAGGTTCGATCCCTGGCCTGGTTGGGGGGCATGGAAGAGGCAATCGATCAATGTGTCTCTCTCACATCAATGTCTCTCTCTCTCTCTCTCTCTTTCTCTCTCAAAAAAAAAAAAATCAATGGAAAAAATCCTCTGGTGAGGATTTAAAAAAATAAAAAGGTAAAAGCTGAGATTGAGATTGTTGACAGTAGGAGAGCCTGTTAGAGTTTTTCAGGGAAAATAAAATAGTTAATCAGGAAAATGAGAAAGCTAAATAAAATGGAAAATTATATGTTAAAGATCAGTATCATGGTTATGAAATGGGAAATATCAGGAGTACTGTGTCATCTCCCAAATCAACACTTAATTTCTTAGTTTTAGGCTGACATGATGTGGATGATTATGGTTTAACCTAGATTTGTTATCACTAGGTGAGTATAATTAGGGAAAAATAATATAAGAGTATTTAAATTGAGATTAAGTAAGCAATATAAAGACCATTAAATTTTTTGAATATATAAAGGGGGTGATAAACCAAGAAATGTTATGGGGTTAACATTTTAGATGAATCAATATCTCAAATAATTATTGAAATGAGTACAATTTCAATATGTGGACAGGTAATATCAGTAGTACCACTTGAGTGAAGATTACTGAATCTAATATATTGAAATCAGTGTAGTTGTTATGATGAGCAAAGTGTTTACCAAGGAAATGGATATCTGTGGAAGAGGTAAATTTATTACAATGGTAATAACAGTGACAGAAGTAGAGATAGAAAAGAAGATTATGAGCTAGATACTAGATTCACCTGAATGGGAAACAGTATTCTGAATTTGGGTAGACATTTACATATGAAGTAAGATAATGATATAATTTATTACCAAAAGCAAAAACAGCATTGGTATTGTTGAAAGTAAAAGCAGTGTAAATGGTTAAAAATAACACACCTCCTTGTTTGCAGTATGCATGGTGTGTGCACAGTTGCAAAGAGATGACAATGATTAATGGAAACATATTGAGTGGAGCAGTCATTTTTTGTTCGCTATGCCATCTTCCCTCCACTCACCTCTGACATCAACAATAACTATGATGGACTGTTTTGTGTTGAGAAACAGAATCTAACCTCAGATATCCTTCATGACTCGATCTTTCTACCTTTCTTCCTTAAGGCTCTCTCTGATGTTTGGCGCAATTAATACTTCCAGCAATAGCCTTCAACTAATGGGGCATGGGAGGTGGTACACAAGTGCTGGGGAAACAAATGACAGAGCCTCTTGTCCTTCAGACAGGCCTGTGCATAGACTTAGAGGGCACAGGTGTGTTGAGTCCAGTAGCTTGCAGCAGTAACTTAATAAGCAAACATCTTTCTGTGGCTGTTCCATATTTGCTGTCCCATACTCCTATGCCCACTCATTCTGCTTCCTCAGACCATTTCCAAGTAATCTAGCTAAAACCAATTCTTTTTCACAGACTTTTCTTTCAGACATTGAGATCTACACATATAAAAGTTAATTTTTTAAAAAATTTTAAGTAAATGACATGAGAATTAACTGTGAAGAGGCCATTATATAAGATTAGAAGATATAATTCTTCTGGTTAGAATAACAAGCTCCCTCTAGTCCCCAAAACTGGGATCCACTACTTGTTACCATTTTATAGGGGTTAGAGACCCTCTCTGTCCCTTAGAAGACTTTGTTTTGCATGTACAAGGTGATTTGATATACTTTCCTGGGACTTCTTGTCTTTCAGGGGAAGTGTGTCTACATGTTTCCTTGTCTACCATGTTGCAAGTAACCAGAAAACAAACAAACATACAAGCAAACAAACAAAAAACTTAGGTTCCCAAGTGTTGATTAGGATGGTGAATTAAAAGTCAACTTGGAAGAGAAACCAAGATGGCGGCATAGGTAAGCACCTAAACTGCTGCCTCACACAACAATTTCAAAACTACAAATAAAAGACAGAACAGACATCATCCAGAACCACAGGAAGGCTGGCTGAGTGGAAATTCTACAACTAGAAGGAAAGAAGAAAGCTCACGGAGAATCAGAGGAGCAGCAAAGGAGGGCTGAGGTATGGAGATGTGTGCAGAGAGGAAGGGCAGCTGAGTGCCTTGCTGACTTTCTCTGGCGTGAGGGGGAAGGAAGGCCCTGACTGCACTGAACCCCAGTTCCGACTGCACTGAAACCCAGTTCTGGGCGAAACCCCGTGGACCCAGGATCATACAGGGGGAGTCTGGACTGTCAGGTAGAGAGAAAGGCACACTGAGACTTGGAGATTCGGGGGAGCCGTGGTGGGTCTGGAGGCGCATGCACACACACGCGAGTGCTCGCAGAGAAAGGTGAATGCAGAGGCTGCCGCAGGCATTCCCTAGCGGAAGGGAGTCGGAAGCTCCTGACTGCACTGAAGCCTAGTTCCGACTGCACCGAACCCCAGTTCCGGGCGACCCCCTGGGGACCCACACTCTTACAGGGTGAATCTGGACTGTCAGGCGGAAACTCAGGGGAGTCGCAGAAGGCAGAGTTCTGGAGACTCGCACAAGGGCAGGGCTGATGGGAAGCCAAGACTGTCTGCTCCGCCCTGAGACTCCACCCCATCCAAGCTGAGCACAGAGGCTTTTGCAATTTTGCAAGTCTAATCCTATAAGGCTGTCTCCAGCACCGAACTTCTCCCAGTGTAGACACAGCTGATCCTCACAGCCAACTGGCCTGGAGGTCTATTCCTCCCAGTGATACCAACAACAATCAAGACTTAACTACAACAAGGTTGTACACACAGTCCACAAAGGGGTGCACTAAGAGTGTCCACCTCAGGTTAACTGGGGAGGCAGACCCACTGGGCCATATAGGAAACCTAGCACACAAAGCTACCCTACCAACTCAGGGAAGCAACGAAAATGTGGAGGCAAAGAAACAGATCACAAACGAAAGAAATGGAGAAAAACAAACGACTGGATGTATAATTCAAAACCACGGTTATAAGGCTTTTCAAGAATATCCTAGAAAAGGCTGATAAATGATAAATTTAGCGAGAGCCTCAAGGATATGAAAAAGGACCAACTAGAAATTAAACATACACTGACTGAAATAAAAATATTATACAGAGACCCAACAGCAGACTAGAGGATCACAAGAATCAAGTCAAAGATTTGAAAAACAAAGAAGCAAAAAAACACTCAACTGGAAAAGCAAAAAGAAAAAATAATCCAAAAAGTTGAAGATAGTGTAAGAAGCCTCCAGGACAACTTCAAGCATACCAACATCAGAATTATAGGTGTGCCAGAAGAAGACAGAGAGCAAGATACTGAAAGCCTATTTGAAGAAATAATGACTGAAAACTTCCCCCACCTGGTGAAAGAAATAGACTTACAAGTCCAGGAAGCGCACAGAACCCCAAACAAAAGGAATCCAAAGAGGACCACACCAAGACACATCATAATTAAAATGCCAAGAGCAAAAGACAAAGGGAGAATCTTAAAAGCAGCAAGAGAAAAACAGTTAATTACCTACAAGGGAACACCCATATGACTGTCAGCTGATTTCTCAACAGAAACGATGCAGGCCACATGGAAGTGGCAAGAAATATTCAAAGTGATGAATAGCAAGAACCTACAACCAAGATTACTCTACCCAGCAAAGTTATCATTCAGAATGGAAGGTCAGATAAAGAGCTTCACAGATAAGAAAGGAGTTCATCACCACCAAACCAGTATTATATGAAATGCTGAAAGGTATTCTTTAAAAAGAGGAAGAAGAAAAAAGGTAAAGATAAAAATTATGAACAACAAATACATATCTATCAACAAGTGAACCTAAAAATCAAGTGAATTAAAAATCTGAGGAACAGAATAAACTGGTGAATATAATAGAATTAGGGGCATAGAAAGGGAGTTGGCTGATAATTCTCAGGGGGAAAGGATATGGGGGGTGCAGGAAGAGACTGGACAAAAATCATACACCTATGGATGAGGACAGAGCCGGGGAGGTAAGGACAGAGGGTGGGTTGGGAACCAGGTGGAGGGGAGCTATGGGGGGAAAAAGGAGAAACAACTGTAATAATTTGAACAATAAAGATTTATTAAATTAAAAAAAAAATAAAAGCCAATTTGCCAGGTGCACCACCTCCACCACATATCTATGTCCTTGAAAAGGCCAGAAGTGTAATCCTGCCATTTATTTGAAAAAAAGTAGGCTTTGCTTCAGAAGAGATTGACAGGTAGAGATTACCATGCTTGACAGATGGTAATCTCAAAGGAAAGCCAGAATCTAGCTAAGTGTAAGAAAGGAAAGAGCAATTTTAAAGTGAACAGTGGAAAAACATAGAAAAATGAAAAGAGCGGGTATGTTGCTACGTATGGAGATATAGAACGCAGTATGAGAAAATGAATCCATGTTGGATGAAATAGGCTTCTGCAGTTCTGTTGATGACTGTGGTGGACAGGTTTGTGAAGTTTATGATCTGAGTCCTAAAAGTCATTTTATGGGAAAATATTCACTGTTTTAGTTATAATGGTTAGCAGAAGGTCTTAACTGTCACACAACCTTCTTTCTGGTGGGACTGTCATCCTCCTTGTATCCTAAGAATTTTAGGTCTGGTGGTTTCCTGGCTTCTCCTAGTCATTAGTTTATTGAATGTGGTAACCTGAGTGCTTGGTGTGATGGTTTCTGTGGGATATTTGGTCTTGCCAGAATTACAGGGCATTGTAAATGTCATCTTGGAGTAGGCATGCTGCAACAGACATCTGAAAGTTTATCTTGTGGAACTTGAGGTAGTAGTTGTGAATTGGCAAGACTTTAAGTCACTGCAATATCTTTCTTAAGCTCCTTTCCTCTATGATTTCAGTCAGTGAAGAAGTTAAAAGTAAAAATGGTGCCCTAACCGGTTTGGCTCAGTGGATAGAGCATCGGCCTGCGGACTGAAAGGTCCCGGGTTCAGTTTCGGTCAAGGGCATGTGCCTTGGTTGCGGGCATACCCCCAGTAGGAAGTATGCAGGAGGCAGCTGATCGATGTTTCTCTCTCATCGATGTTTCTAACTCTCTATTCCTCTTCCTTCCTCTCTGTAAAAAATCAATAAAATATATTTAAAAGTAAAAATGGTGTAGTCTTTGCCATTTTCAATTAAAAAAAAAACAACACACCTGTGTCACAGGTACTTTCTCCATAATATATTGGATGTATAAAGGAAATAGACATGCTATTTTATAAAATATTAGTTTAAGCTGATTATTTTACAGAAAAACAGAAGACACAGGAAGTTTTTCTTGTTATGTCCCCTAACTTCCTGAAAGAATTTAAGATGGAAGGCCTGTTCCTTAAATAACTATCAGTCACACTATATTCTAAACTAGGTTTCTCTAGATGGTCCAGTAAACATTGTTTACTAAACATTAACTTTTTATCTCCTTGTTGCCTTACTTTTCTTTAAATTCCCAGACCCTTAACTCTTTCTCCTTAGTCCAGAAGGAGATATATATATACCTCATTTTGACTTACTGTCTTTGGAAGTTTTCGTTCTTATGTGAATTCCCCAGAAGTATATATTACACTTGAATTTTTCTTGTTAATCTGCCTTACATAATTGTAATTGTTTTACCAGCCATAAGAACTAAGAAGGGAAAGGGGGAAGTTTCCCCTCCCCCAAACCATCCATATGGTAGTATTTAAAATGGAGCCTGCTTTACAATGATTTTTTTTTCTATGAACAAAATCAATGATCGTTCAAAACATCCTTGCCTTAATATGAAAAACTGAGGGCAGAAATGAATCATTTATAATTCCATTGTGGAAACCCCGTTGTTTATAAATACTTTTTGCTTGCTAGTTTTGATACTTATGCCACCTTAATTTCATAGTTTGGAGAGAATTTTTATCATATTGTCTTTTTTACTTTTAATATGTTTTTTATTGATTTTGAGAGAGAGAGAGAGAGAGAGAGAGAGAGAGAGAGAGAGAGAGAGACATCAATGTGAGAAACATCACTCAGCTGCTTCCCCCACCCACCCTGACCAGGGATAGAACTAACAACCCTTCTATCCCCACTATGTACCCTGATCTGGAATCAAATCAGTGACTTTTCTGTGCATGGGACAATACTCAAACAACAGAGCCAACTGGCCAGGACTGTCACATTGTTTTAAATAGGGCAAGCAAATGTTAGAATTGTGTTCTGACGAAGATCCATACATTATGCCTTGGAGAAAGTAATAAGACACAGTTGGCCTTCCACACCCACAGGCTCTGCATTCACACTTCAACCAACCTCAGATCAAAAATACTCCAGAAAAAAAAAGTCACATTGTTGCTGACATGAACCAGTATGATGGAGTTAAGCCTACAATGGACATGTACAGACCTTTTCTGGACATTATTTCCTAAAGAATATAGCTTAACAACTATTTACATAGCATATACATTGCATTAAGTATTATAAGTAATCCAGAAATGATTTAAAGTATATAAGAAGATCTGGATAGATTATTTGCAAATACTGAGGACATTTTATACAAGGAATTTAGACATCCAGGGACTTTGGTATCCAAAATGAGGGTTATGTCCTAGAACTAAAACCACACATATACTGAGGGATGACTATAGACAAAAAATAATGTCCTGTTTATAGTGGCAGACTGCCTACTTCTTGCTGTGTCTTCAAGGGGTGAAAGAGATGAGGGATCTCTCTGGGGCCTCTTTTATAAGGGCACTTATCCTATTCTCAAGGGCTGCATCCTCATGTACTAATCACCTCCAAGAGGCCCACCTGCTAATAGCATCACAATGGGCATTAGGTTTTCAACATGAATTTGGGGAGGACACAAACATTCAGCCTATAGAAGTGTTTTTCTTCACTTATTGATTATGGAAATCATTATTTATTAATAGTTATATTTAAATTTTTAATCTTATAATGTGAATTCTGATCACAAACTATGATTAAATTCATCAGTTCCAATGTATGGACCATTTTTTCCCCATACTAATATGCAATATTGAGACACCAACTGAGTGTTCTGCAATTCAACTCAATTCTGACACTGTCTACCTAGGGATAGCATTAGATCCCTAAGCTTAAGGGTTCAGTCATACAAGACTGACCCCTCTTCACTTCAGACAACCAATTTTCTGTTCTGTCTGTCACTTGTACTTCTAACTGAATTGTAGGTTGTAGCTTCCAACAACCTCTCTTTGGGTTTGATTATTTGCTAGAGTGGATCAAAGAACTAAGAGAAACATCATATTTACTAGATTACTAGTTAATTATAAAATAGTGTTACTCAAGAACAGCCAGATAAAAGAGATGCATAGGGCAATGTGAACCCGCCAAAAATTCACTTGATGTAAAGCCCAAGATAAAATTTACCTGCTAATATGGACTCCTCATGATCAACCAAGGGTCCAAATTTTATTCTATCTAATAAAAGAGTAATATGCAAATTGACCGTACCTCCGTTACACCCAGAAGCCATGCCCACCAGCTAATCAGGGGTGAGTATGCAAATTAACCCAACCAAGATGGCTGTGGCCACAGAGTGAGCAGGAGGCTTGGGTTTCCCCAGTGATGGAGGAAGCCAAGCTTCCTGCACACCCTGGCCAGCCCAGGTATCCGCTGAAGGCTACAAAGTTTTAATTATAGAAGATAAATAAATCCCAGATACCAGGGCCTCTGCTTGGGTCGCCAGGGGGTGTGGCTGGCCTGCATACCACCATAGGCCCCTCGCCCAGGCCACCCCATGCCCCAAGGGAACCCTCTCCCTGATCCAGGACACCTTCAGGGCAAACCAGCTGGCCCCCACCCATGCACCAGGCCTCTATTCTATCTAATAAAAGAGTAATATGCAAATTGACTGTCACTCCAATACACAAGATGGCTGCCCCCATGTGGTCAAAGATGGCTGCCCCCATGTGTACACAAGATGGCCAGCAGGGGAAGGCAGTTATGAGTGATCAGGCCAGCAGGGGAGGGCAGTTAGGGGTGACCAGGCCGGCAGAGGAGGGAAGTTGGGGGCAATGGAACCTGCAGGGAAGGGCAGTTGGGGGGGACCCAGGCCTGCAGGGGAGAGCAGTTGAGGGGGGACCAGGCCTGCAGGGGAGGGCAGTTAGGGGTGACCAGGCCTGCAGGAGAGGGCAGTTAGGCATCAATCAAGCTGGCAGGGGAGTGATTAGGGGGTGATCAGGCTGACAGGCAGAAGCGGTTAAGGGCAATCAGGAAGACAGGCAGGCTGGCAGTTGGAAGCCAGCAGTCCTGCATTGTGAGAAGGGTGTCCAACTGCACGTTTAGGCCCAATCCCAGTAGGATCCCAGTAGGATCGGGCCTAAATGGGCAGTCAGACATCCCTCGAAGGGTCCCAGATTGGAGAGGGTGCAGGCTGGGCTGAGGGACACCCCCTCCATGCACAAATTTCGTGCACTGAGCCTCTAGTAAATAATAAGAGCCTAGTAGTCATTTTCTGACAGGGGTTCCTCACCTTCTCTGTGTCCTGGGAAGACCCTCAGACTCTCAGTTTCCTGTACTATTCCATGCTTGTTTATGCTATCTGAGTCCACCACTGCAGGTAAAATCTAATCCTGATTTCATCTTTCTCCATCCAACCAGAACTGCGTAAATTGTATCTCCATTTGCATCTATACTGACCAATCAGAACTGTTTATTTGGATTGTATAATTTGGAAAACTCATTTGCATAAAATTGGGAATTTTGGCAGGGACTTTTTCTAGAAAAGATGGAGCACAATTTAAGTTGATATCTGAATCTGTGTATCCCAGGGTGCAGCATCCGTTGCTCAAATATATGTTTTTTACTCTTTATTACAGTGTAAAATTAATTTTGGTTTATAGCAAAGTATGGTAAAAGGGTTTGGAGCTTCCATGTTGTCTGAGCTCACCACTCTCCCTAAATCTTCACATGTTCACCAACCTGGACACTCTCTGAACCCTGTCCTTTTGGATTTTATAAAGGCTTCATTACATAGGGATGATTGATCAAATCATTGGCCATTGGCAATTTATTCATCTTATACTCCCTCTCCCCTCTCCAGAGGTAAGGGTTGGATGAGAACTGAAAGTTCTAACCATCTAATCACATATTTGGTTTTTCTAATAATCAGCCCTGATCTATAGGTGGGTATTTAAAAGTCATTTCATTAACTTAACAAAATACACATTTATTATTCCATCATTTAGGAAATTCCAAGGGTTTTAGTAACACTGTGCCAGAAATGGGACAAAAACCAAATAGAATTGACTCTTGAACAAATGAGGGGTTAGAGCCAAGGAACCTCCTATAGTCAAAAATTTACATGTAACTTTGGGCTCCTCCAAAACTTAACTACTAATAGCCTACTGTTGACTTAAAACCTTACCAACAACATAATCAATTAACCCATATTTTGTAAGTTATATGTATTATATACTACATTCTATAAAGTATGCTAGAGAAAAAAAAATTTATTTAAAAATCATAAGAAAGACAAAATACATTTACAATATTTATTGACAAATCCACATATAAATAAATCCTTGCAGTTCATACCTGTGTGTTTCAAGGGTCAACTGTATATTATTATTATAAATCACAATATCAAAAAATCATACATAAGTAGTACAACAGAATTTTAAGAAATAATTTAGCCTGTCAAATGCTACCTTTGGTATATAGGTTTTGAATTCATTTTCTTCTACACCTTAAAATTACAGCTTTGGTATATTATATATTGACTGATTGAGAGATGAAAGCGGTATTCAAAGAAAAATCACAGCATACCTTAAAATATTGAGCAAGCTACCAAAAATATATTGCCAGCTACCAAATATGTATTGCCAGACTCACCAACCAAATTAGTATTTCCCAAGCTAATAGAAAAAATGTGCAAGAAAATAAATCACCTGGCTAAATGTAAAGCAAGAGTTTAATTTAAGCTACCCATCATATAGGTCAATATTATTGCAAACAGTATCATACTTGCCAGATTTGATGTGCTTTATCTGCCATTTTTGTTACCCGACTAAAGGGGTTCGTTTGTCTACATGCATCAAAGCCCAACAAGACACAAACAGGAGTTTGAAGCTAGGAAAATAAGGGCTTATTTTCAGAAAGTGGCCCCTCTGGGAGACACAAGTGAGCTCGTGCTCTAAGACCCAGCTACATGATGGCTTCCAGGGGATGGGTTATGCAGGGGAGAAAATCATTAATCATGATGACTAAGGGAGTTAGGGTATGGTCAGGGTAGTGGTCTCTACTGATTGTTTGGTGCTAGGGTAGGGAAAGTTGATCAGGGAAACTGGTCCTGATGTCATAGTGTCTCTTCATCTGGTTTTGCCAATTTTCTGGTCCAGGAGCTGAAACACAACTAGATGTTATCTCTATTTTGACTGAAACTCTGTCTCTGTGGTCAACAAACCTGAGGCTTTGTTCAAAGATTCTTTGATGCTAATCAGAATATCATTGTCTTGAGGGCTTAATGATTAAGGGAGTGGTCATGTAAGGAAGAAGGAGGCAGGTGAATCAGGGTGCTGAATGAGGCTAGTTTTAACCAAAGAGAAAGAGGGAAAGGTCATATTAAAGAAATGAAGTATCTACATAGTTACATTTCCAGTGGTAGATCATGGGACAGTGGGATAGAATGTTGGGAAAGGCATCATGGGCAGACTGTTGACCCTTGCAAAAGAGTGTGTTTGGTTGCAAGTGTGTCTTGGGTCTGGAACATTTCCTTACATGAATATAAGGAGCCTGCTCCCCTGGGGAAGAGTGCCTGCTGGGTCCTGTTAAGGATAATTATTTCTCTCTTGCTGGTGGGAATTTTAGGGGAGGTCTCAGAGGAGGATCTCAATAGAATATTTATCAGCTTTATGCTGATGTACCAAACTGAGGGTTATTCTCTTAACTTCATTTGTCCTTGATTGTGGTTAGCAAATGGCACTAATTGGATTTCTGTTATCTGTCATCCTGAGTAAGGTGATTTAAGCTATCTATCCTCTAGTTGGGGAGGAGAAGTGCAAACCATTTACTCTGAAGTGTCCCTGGTTTAGGGAAGATAGGATTTGGTAGATGGCTGCAACTGCCTGATCAACTATCCCTACCCTACCATCAACCAATCTTGATTTTCTAGATGATTGCAAACTGCTGTTTAACTAACTGGTCTCAGTTTCCCTAATTTGCTTGTCCTGGATTACTGGCCTGTCTCATACTTATACCACATTCTCTTCATCAGCTGACCTGGAGAGACACTCTGGCCATGAGAATCGATGCTCACTATTGAAGCTGCTCCCGCTCTGTCTTTTTCCCTGTGAGTAATGCTTAGTTCTATCCTGTCCCTGTGTAAGTTGCATCTCTCTTGATCACTCTGAGGCTTGCTAATTGAGGTAGGTCTGTGGTTGGCAAACTGCGGCTCGCGAGCCACATGCAGCTCTTTGGCCCCTTGAGTGTGGCTCTTCCACAAAATACCATGGCCTGGGCGACTCTATTTTGAAGAAGTGGTGTTAGAAGAAGTTTAAGTTTAAAAAATTTGGCTCTCAAAAGAAATTTCAATCGTTGTACTGTTGATATTTGGCTCTGTTGACTAATGAGTTTGCCAACCACTGAGGTAGGTTGACATCCTGGGACTGCTGCCCCCTTGTGGCAGGCATTGTAATGCTCTTTGCTATAGTCCATCTAATATGACTCCTCCCCTAAAGGTAGTAATGGTGTCACTTGCTTGAGAATTTACAATTATAACTTGTTTTAAATTATCATATGTATTTTATTATTAAATATGAAACTAATCTATTTTTTTAACTCTTGTTTGACTTAAAATTGATGTTCCACACATATGCTAAAACGAATTAAGAAATACATTGATGCAAATAGGTTGAGAAATGAATAATTCCCAAGAGTAAAATTAGGTATATAACACTTGACATAGTTAATAATATCTTTTTAGCCCTAACCGGTTTGGCTCAGTGGATAGAGCATCGGCCTGCGGACTGAAGGGTCCCAGGTTCAATTCTGGTCAAGGGCATGTACCTTGGTTGTGGGCACATCCCCAGTAGGGAGTGTGCAGGAGGCAGCTGATCGATGTTTCTCTCTCATCGATGTTTCTAACTCTCTATCCCTCTCCCTTCCTCTCTGTAAAAAATCAATAAAATATATTTTTATAATAATAATAATATTTTTAAAGGGGGGTAATGACATTGTTCTGATTATCAGCTCATTTATATTCCCCTTGGGATATAACTTTTCTTGCTCTTATAATGATTTAATATATGTCCCTATTAAGAAATTGCTATTCTTTAGATTCCTTAGCTCCATCTAGCTACATTGCCAAAATTTCTGGACAAATTCTAACTTGAACTATATTCTAAACAAAGTCTGAATTTTTGTTCTTTTCCAGTTTAATTCTGCTCTTTAGAAAAGTTGCACTTAAAAAATGTATTTATTCTCTTTGTTTATTTTTCTGTTTTGACTCATTCATGAGGATTATTCAAACTCTTATTTCTGCTACAGCTTCAAGAAAGTTTCACTTATGTAGTAGAATGATGAGAAGCATTATTACTTACTATCCTGTTAAACAAATTCTTCTCTGGAATCCTTGAATATCAAATCTCCCTTTATCTTTTATTCATTTTAGAATTTGTCACCTTTTATTCATAATGCTCCTCAACCTATTTTTCTCCTGATTACTTATAACACTTACAGTGATACATTGCATTCATGATAATACCGAATTTTAGTTAAATTTTATAGTATTAAAATTGATTCAGAAGCAAATCTTCTTAAATCATTTCTCATAAAGTAAACTAAGAAAAATTTAAAAACTTATAAAATTAAATCTGATAATCTTTGATAAATATAACTAATTTCTGGAAAATATAATTTTTGTGCAAATATATTGGCAATACATTATTTGTATATATGTCTGGTATCCTTATGCCTCATAAAAATACATTATTACTTTGATTATACTCACTTTTTAACAGAAATAAAAATGGTTGAATTATAAAATCTTTTCAATCACTACATGCAAATAAAAACAAATAAAATATATGTAACTAGAAATTTGGAGAGGAGATGTTGGCTGCTTAACAAAATGTGTGGTTTTCTTCCTCCTGAACTCACTTGTCTTTCCGTCGAATCTGTGTTTAGCTGTGGCCCTAGGATGGCTTCCTAGACTATGGCAAGCAAGAAGCGACGCAGTGTGCCACTTCCATCTTGCCTCATGGATTCGACTCACAATCTCTCCTCTATGCTATGTCACCTTCTGTCGGCTACATACCTCTCCAGGGCAATGTTAGTGCATTAATAACTTCCTAAACCAAACTCTCTCAGCCCTTGAGCAAGAAAATAACACTGATCTATTATTATTCTTAGAAATATGCCTCTTTTTATATTAAGCCACAAAAATGCAAGGACTGATTTATTATGGAAGATACCACAATCTTAAATTGATGCATTATATCCATGTATTGTTAGGTAATAGTGAACTGTGTTATAGAATTTCATGCTTATCTTTGTTATAAATTAATCTGGTTAAACTTATAATTTAAGATAACCAATTACTCCACTCCAACATTTAACAAAATTTTGTTACCTTCTTTTAAAGTGATACACAGTAACTTAAAAATAACACTATAATCAACCTGAGATTTTTATCCTCATACAATAAATAAGCCATATGGAATACTGATAATGCTCAAGCCTGTTTTTTTTTTTCTTTTTTGTAATTTTCAAGGCTTAAGACATTAATAAAGAGCCCCTTCCTTTAAAATAATACTTTTCATTTTTCTTAATCTCTCTTCACAGTTAGTATAAAAAATCATCTACAGTATATGATGGGAAAACTGGAAAAGTAGAACAAAACATAATGAGGAGAAGCAGTATAAATAAGACTGTCAGTCCAAACTTGCAGCCAGTTTTTGATGGAGATTCTGTACCTTCCTGAGGTGACTGGTGACCATATAACCCATAAATCCAGAAAGGTATATTTTGTTACCAGTTTAAATGTAGATCCCTTCCTCTTGTCCAGACAAATACCAAAAGATCTAATATATAAAATAAGGGACCCAAACATATTCTAAAAAATGAAAGAGAGAGAAGTTTACTGCAGTGTGGTTTCCTTTCACAGATATTCAGTCTGTAGAACAGCTGGGTCTGCAGATTTCTGAATCTTAGGTGTGAAAGGATCCTGGAGGGTTTCTATCCTAAGTCTTCCTAGCCTATAGCATGCAAGAAGAGATGCAGTGTGCCGCCTGTAACATTTTCAAACTTATCCATAATAATAAAAGTGAAAATATACTAGTTAGATCAGACAGCTGAACGACCTTCCCAACATCATTTCGGATGTTCTTCCAGACAACCTTCAGGAGGAAGCCGGGGCTGCAAGAACCGAGGCAAGCCGCCATGGCTGCAAGAACCCATCACGGAGCCCCAGTGAACAGCGCCTCCCTCTGTACAGCATCACAGAGCCCTGGAGGGTGGACAGGGCAGGCAGGGCCTCCCTGTGGGTGGCAATCAATGGCAGAGCCCAGGCCGGTTTGGCAGGGACTTCGTCTGCACAGCTTGGATCACAGAGCCTGGGCAGGGTGGGCAGGGCCTCGCTGTGGGCAGCGATGAATGGCAGAGCCCAGGCTGGGTGGGAAGGGCCTCCCTCTGCTCTGCAATTGATCATAGAGCCCCAGCAGGGTGGGCAGTGCCTCCCTATGGGCTGCGATCAATGGCAGGGCCCAGGCTGGGTGGGAAGGGCCTCCTTCTGCTCTGCGATTGATCACAGAGCCCCAGCAGGGTGGGCAAGGTCTTCCTCTGCGCAGCATGGATCCCAGAGCCTGGGAAGGGTGGGCAGGGTCTCCCTCTGTGGGGCATCTGGGGGCCCCGGGATCCATCGCCCCACAGAGGGAGGCCCAGCCACCAGCCAGAGACATTGTGATGGGTGGGCTTGTCTGGCCAGATTTCTCCCCACAGAAGGAGGCCCAGGCCAGCCAAGTGATGGCACACCATGTCTTTTGCCGGCAGAGGGAGGCAACCGATAGCAGAGTGGGGGCAGCGCCACACAGATGACAAGCAGAGGCAGCCTCAGGGATGGCGCCAGCTGCTGGCAGCCGGGGAAGGAAAGCCCTGATAGACCCCTTCCCCCACCAACCACTCCCCCAATTGTCCCCTGCCGCACTCCTGACCCTGACAGGAGGGAGGAGGGAGCCCGATTCTACCTGTCCCTCTCCCAGCCTGTGTCGAGGACAGAATATGTCTAAAGACCAACTATTGGCACAATGTACCTCTGAAGTGAACAGCATCGTCGACAGAATATGTCTGAAGAACAGCCATCAGCAAGTACTACCAATACTGATAAGAACTGCCTTCACAGCGAAAATGAAGTAAATTAGGATGCAATTATCGAGCACAGTGGCGGTGGAATCGCTATTACATGTTAATTTTGCCTATCACTAAATTTCTCTGATGAAAAACCATCTGATGGAAAATTTACTTGATGTTGTAGCAAAGGTAAAGTTTGTCCAAATGATATACATTTTCCAGAATACCTGGCATATTTTAAAAAAATAATGATAAATGAAGATTTTGACAGTAAAAATTTCATGGAAAATATTTGTTTGATAAATAGTTCTTTTTCTTTTGCTTCAATGGGTGCAAATATTGCATCGCCATCAGGATATGGGCCATACTGTTTTAGAATACACAGACAAGTTTATCACCATACTGGAACTTTACATCCTTCGGATGGTGTTTCTCAGAAGTTTTTTCAACTCTATATTTTAGATACAGCCGAAGCGACAAGTAAAAAATTAGCAATGCCAGAAAACCAAAGTTGCTTAGAAAGACTCATGATCAGCATCAACAACCTCATGCATGAAGTAAACAAATTAACAAAATAGTACAAGATTTTACATGAGGTAGAAAAGGAAGCCCAATCTGAAGCAGCGGTGAAAGGTATTGCTCCCACGGAAGTAACAATGGTGATTAAATACCATTGTAACAGTGATCCGGGTAGATATAATTCTCCCCGTGTAACCGAGGTTGCTGTCATATTCAGAAACAAAGATGGAGAACCTCCTTTTGAAAGGGACTTGCTCATTCACTGTAAACCAGATCCCAATAATCCAACTGCCACTAAAATGAAACAAATCCGTATCCTGTTTCCTACATTAGATGCAATGTCATATCCTATTCTTTTTCCACATGGTGAAAGAGGCTGGGGAACAGATATTGCATTAAGATTCAGAGACGACAGTGTAATGGACAATGATACTAGACAAAATGTAAGGACATGAGTCACACAAATGCAGTATTATGGATTTCATTTTTCCATCCAGAATACATTCAATCCTATTTTAAATGCAGGAAAATTAACTCAATAGTATATTGTCAAATCATATTCAAAAATGGAAGCCAATTGAATAAATTTCATTAAAGCAAACCAATCTAAGTTGAGAGTTGAAAAACATAGTGGTTTGATGGATTATCTTACATCTAAATCTGAAAATGACAATGTGTCCATTGGCAAAATGATAATACTTCCATCATCTTTTGAGGGTAGTCCCAGAAATATGCAGCAGCGATATCAGGATGCTATGGCAATTGTAACAAAGTATGGCCAGCCCAATTTATTCATAACCATGACTTGCAACCCCAAATGGGCAGATATTACAAACAATTTACAATGCTGGCAAAAAGTTGAAAACAGACCTGACTTGGTAGCCAGAGTTTTTAATATTAAGCTGAACGCTCTTTTAAATAATATATGTAAATTCCATTTATTTGGCAAAGTAATAGCTAAAATTCATGTCATTGAATTTCAGAAACATGGACTGCCTCACGCTCACATATTAGATAGTGAATCCAAATTATGAACGGAAGATGACATTGACCATACAGTTAAGGCAGAAATTCCAGATGAAGACCAGTGTCCTCAACTTTTTCAAATTGTAAAATCAAATATGGTACATGGACCATGTGGAATACAAAATCCAAATAGTCCATGTATGGAAAATGGAAAATGTTCAAAGGGATATCTGAAAGAATCTCAAAATGTGACCATTAGAAATATTGATGGATATCCCAAATACAAACGAAGATCTGGTAGCACCACGTCTATTGCAAATAAAGTTGTTGAGAACACTTGGATTGTCCCTTATAACCCGTATTTGTGCCTTAAGTATAACTGTCACATAAACATTGAAGTCTACACATCTATTAAAAGTGTCAAATATTTATTTAAATACATCTATAAAGGGCACGATTTTGCAAATATTCAAATTTCTAAAAAAAAAAATTATCAATCATGACAAAGTACAGGACTTTATTGATTCCAGGTATGTGAGTGCTCCTGGGGCTTTTTGCAATGCGAATGCATGACCAATCTCATGCAATCACAAGATTAGTTATTCATTTGCCAAATGATCAGAATTTGTATTTTCATACTGATGATTTTGCTGAAGTTACAGATAGGGCTAAAAGGCATAACTCAACTTTGATGGCTTGGGTCTTATTGAATAGAAAAGATTCTGACACTCATAATTATTATTATTGGGAGATTCCATGACATTAACTTACCTAATAATAGACAAACATGTAAATTGACTGTACCTCTGCTACGCCCATAGCCAATCAGAGTGAGTATGCAAATTAAAAGGCCAGGCGTGGAGTGGCCAGGTGGAGCAGGAAGCCTGCTATGAGAGGGAGGGCTGAGGGGAGGGATCTACAGGACTGGAGTGCCCAGTGAAGACAAGACTGCAGACTCCGAAGTCTGCAGTGAAGAGGAAGACAGCAGATTCCAGCCAGAGTCTGCAGAAAAGACAAAGAAGGCAGACTCTGGCCAGAGCAAAGGCCTGGGTGCCAGGTGCCGGAGGAAAACCAGTGCTGGAAATCAAGGGTAGGAAAGACTATTGCACGAATCTCTTTGTGCAATGGGCCTCTAGTGTGTTTAATAATTCTTTGTGGGGAAAACACCAAAAGGGCAGGAATAAAGTATTAGGTAGACTGTTCACTGTGAGCTTTAGAGAACCAGGATGATATTACCTTAGACTTTTTCTTCTGCATGTAAAAGGTGGGATAATTTTTGATGATCTGCAAACTATAGGAGGTGTAATTTATGATACATTTTGTGAAGCTGCTAAACATGGAGGATTATTCATTGACGACACTATCTGAAAAGATATGATTGAAGATGCGATCATCCTTAATATGCCCAAACAACTTCAGCAACTTTTTGCATATATATGTTTGTTTGGATATCCTTCTGATGCAGACAAATTATGGGATGAGAATAAATCTCATTTTATTGAAGATTTTTTTTTTGAAGATTTTTGTTGGAAATTACACCAAAGAGAAGGTGTCTGTGTGAACTGTGAAATGCATGCCCTTAATGAAATTCAGAAGGTATTCCCATTGCATGGAATTAAATGTTCACATTTCAAACTTCCAGACTATCCTTTATTAATGAATACAAATACATGTGATAAATCGTATGAACAACAACAGGCAGAGGTTTTGACAAATTCTCTGAATGATGAACAGTTTGCAGCCTTTCAGACTATAACTTCAGCCATTGCAGATCAAACTGTAGACCCCAAATGCTTCTTCTTGGATGGTCCAGGTGGTAGTGGAAAAACATATCTTTATAAAGTTTTAATACATTATATTAGAGGTCGTGGTGGTACTGTTTTAACCACAGTGTCTACCGGAATTGCTGCAAATTAACTTCTCCATGGAAGAACCTTTTATTCCCAATGTAAATTACCAATTTCATTAAATGAAACTTTAATTTCTAGACTTGATATAAACAGTGAAGTTGCTAAAACCATTAAAAAGGCCCAACTTCTCATTATTGATGAATGCACCATGGCATCCAGTCATGCTATAAACGCCATAGACAGATTACTAAGAGAAATTATGAATTTGAATGTTTCATTTGGTGGGGAGGGTCTCCTTCTTGGAGGGGATTTTCGACAAGGTCTCAGTGTTGTGCTGCATGCTATGCGATCAGCCATAATGCAAACGAGTTTAAAGTACTGTAATGTTTGGGGATGTTTCAGAAAGTTGTCTCTTAAAACAAATATGAGACCAGAGGATTCTGCTCATAGTGAATGGTTAGTAAAACTTGGAGATGGCAAACTTGATAGCAATTTTCATTTAGGAATGGATATAATTGAACTCTCCTGTGAAATGATTTGTAATAGACCTATTATTGAAGCTACCTTTGGAAATACTATATCTATAGATAATATTAAAAAATATATCTAAACGTGTGATTCTTTGTCCAAAAAATGAGCAGGTTAAACAATTAAATGAAGAAATTTTGGATATACTCGATGGAGATTTTCACACCTATCTGAGTGATGATTCCATCGATTCAACAGATAATGCCAAAAACGAAAAATTTCCCATCGAATTTCTTAATAGTATTACTCCTTCGGGAATGCCGTGTGATAAATTAAAATTGAAAGTGGGTTCAATCATCATGCAACTGAGAAATTTTAATAGTAAATGGGGTCTTTGTAATGGTACTAGATTTATTATCAAAAGATTGTGACCTAACATTATTGAAGTTGAAATATTAACAGGATCTGCAGAGGGAGAGGTTATTCTGATTTCAAGAATTGATTTGTCCCCATTTGACACTGGCCTCCCATTTAAATTAATTCGAAAACAGTTTCCCGTGATGCCAGCATTTGCAATGACTATTAATAAATCAAAAGGACAAACTCTAGATAGAGTAGGAATATTCCTACCTGAACCCGTTTTCAGGCACAGTCAGTTATATGTTGCTTTCTCTTGAAATTGTAAATTAAAGTTGTAAATATTTCATCACAAGAGAAATTAGTCAAGCACTTTAAAAGTGTTTTCACTCTTAATGTGGCATACAGGGAGATATTAGAATAAGTTTAATCAATTTATCAGTCATTGTATCAATATTGTTTTCATATCATGTTTTTGTTGTTTTTATATCATGTTTTTGTTACATCATGTTGTTATTATTTATTTATTAATAAAATTATATATTATTTTCATATACATTTTACTAATTTTCTTTCATCTCTGACACTCCCATTATAGAGAAAAAGCAAATAGAAATATTAAGTATTTCCTCTAATTAATTCCCTTTCAATGTGCATGGATTTCATGCATCGGGCCACTAGTGTATTAATAAAAGCAAAAGGTAATAAAGTAAATAACTATATTCTGAGAAATACATTAATATATTCATGTTAAGAAATATCTTTATTTTTGTAGGCTGATATACATTGATTATACCAAAATTCCGGAACTGGTGTTTAGCTACCTAACTAATAACATTGACTTACTTTATTTCTTTGAACTAGGTTTCCTCATCATAAAAGGGAGGTAAAATATGTTAGCTTATAGCTTACAGTAAGAATTGAGTGAGATAGAATAATTCCTAGCACACAGAAATTGTCCAATAAGTGTGATTTGCAATTGTGATTTTTAATAATGGTGGTGGTGGAGGAGGTACAGTAGGCATAGTAATTGTTTTGGTTCTTTTTCAATTTTTGCTTGGTCATACAGATGTTTTTCAAATATGCCTCTTAGATGAAATTGCAAAATTCATTTCAAATCAGATACCCACATTGTTTTACAGATTTTAAACAAAAAATGGCATCAGCATTTATGAAAATAGCTTTTAGTAATTGATTACCATTTGCTAGTTCAGAAAAGCAGATTACTGGACAGTGACATTTTATAATTGCCATAAACTGCAGCTGAGAAGCAGTTTTAATTTTTGATCTCCAAACTATGGTGGATTGTGGCTTCAGGGACTATATCTAAATATTTTAAGCAAACTCAGGGAGGCAAAATCAATCGTCTTGTTTTCAATTCTAGTTATTTTTGCCATATAATGTTTTTAATGATAGCAAAAAGCAATGCCAGTACATAAGCAGTAATAAAACTTTAAAATCTTATGATTTAACATTCAAGTTGCTGAATATTGAGGGGAAATATGTGTCACATAGAAATATTTTTGTGTTTTTTCCTAAAGTTAGATGAAGTAAACCTTGTAAATAACACAATAGCACTTTTTCAATAATTTAATCTATATTGAAATTTATTACAAAAAAATGCACACTCTGTGCACATTAAGCAAACAAGTTATTTACCACATATAATAGCAAATGAGAACACAATCTAAGGACTAAAGTTTACTAACTTTTGTGGAATGTTTTAAAATATAAATAATGAAATATAATTTGTCATGTATGATTGTAAAACTGTGAATGTATTTCCGCTGATATACACTTCTAGCCTCGTTAACTTATTTTATAGGCTTTCATTGATATTCTGAGCCTAAAAACTTTTAGTGCTGAGTAATAATGCATGGGGATATTTTCTTTCTAGTATACAGTTCTTAAGGTGTTACTAATCGCCACACTTATGTTTGGCAAGAAAAGTGGAAGACAAAGGCATGCCCTGTCCTTATTGTATTAAAAGTAAGCAAAAATGGTTAACACAATTCCCTATAAGTAATGAGAGAAAAAGATACAAAGTTCTGAGAGCACAAAGCAATTCTTATTCAGTTTTTCACTTAATTTACTCTTTCATTTATAACATTCAAATAGTTTCGTTTCCTTGTAATACTTATTTCAATGGACATTGGTTTTTAAAGGGGTCAATAGCCCCATTATAGTAGACACAGTCATTTGGAATATTGAAAATATATTTTATGTTAATTAAAAAATCCACCTGACTCAGCTTAGAAGAGAGAAACCTATGCTTATATATAAGCATGAATAAGATAGAGGAGGTAAATTAATTTATTAAATAAATCATTATTTTAAAAAGAAAATAGTTACTTATGAAAGAAATGATTTAATCTGCATGATTAATAACTCATTAATATTTTTAAGGAAATAGTATCCCCTTTGATTTTTCCAAGCAAAATTTACTGAACACTTCTTTTAGTTTGGCATTGTTAGAGGTGCTATTGATGTAGCAATAAAAAACAAAACAAAACATTATTCTTTATTCTCTCATGTAATTTATAATCTGGCCAGAATAGGTAGAAAATAGATATGTAATCCAATAAATGAGAAATTTCAAGTGGCAGTTAATAGCATGAACCAAGTAAAAAGGACAGTGGAGTAGAGTGTGTGGGGTAACAAAACTAGCTTCTCTGCTTAGGTGACTAGAGAAATGTACACTGGGAAGATGTGTGTGTGTGTGTGTGTGTGTGTGTGTGTGTATGAGAGAGAGAGAGAGAGAGAGAGAGAGAGAGAGAGAGAGAGAGAGAGAGGAGAAAGATGGGAGTGGAGCAAAAAAGTGAGGGAGGAAGTGAAGAAAGAAGGAAAGAAAGAAGCAAGAGAGAGCACAAAGAAGACTCCTCTTTGTGTAAATTGATATGGTGGTGTTTCTGTACCTGCTTCCATCCAATTCTCATAAGAGTCTAGAGTCGACCCAACTCAGTTCAAGAACTCTTGAACTGGGAGGTGGAGGGCATCAATGGGGAAAAGAGGGGACATCTGTAATACTTTCAACAATAAAGATATATTAAAAAATAAAATGAGATGAGAGATTAAAAACCTGATCAAACCTTTTGCCAACTTCAGTTATCCTATTATTTTTATACTAGAGGCTCAATGCATGAAATTCATGCAAGAGTAGGCCTTCCTTCCCCCAGCGGCTGGCACCAGCTTCCTCCTGGCACCCGGGACCCAGGCTTCCCTCGCAGCCCCAGCTTTGTCTGGAAGGATGTCTGGTCTAATTAGCATATTACGCTTTTATTATTATAGATCACTGGCTTATTATGTCTTTAACAGCTTAATTTGTTAATTTGATAAAACAGTTAACATATTATTTTAATAATTTAATTTTCTAGTGAATGTTTTTGATACAAACAAAAAAAGTTAGGTTTATCATTTACTTCGTACTATTCAGTATGATTTCCACACACAGCCCCCCACCCCCCTGCCCCAGCAAGAATTACTGTTTACTTTGACAGAAAACTGGGAAAGGCAACGAGGTGATAAGGCTTGGAAAATTTAAGCATGCCATCTGTTTGGATGAGGATGCAAATAATCACAAACATTGGAGCCTTCAATACTCCAGGCAAAACTGGATTCATTTTTGTTTTCTTTATGAAAAATAATAGTGGGTTTTTTTGGCTTCTATTCTTTTATAATTAGTTAAATTAGTAACCATTTTTTAAAAGAAATTATGTTATTTTGTACTATCAAAAGGTGTCATAGTATAGCACGGCCACTGTGGCTTAGTGGTTGAGCATCCATATATGAACCAAGAGCTCACAATTCAATTCTTGGTCAGGGCACATGTCCAGGTTGTGGGCTCAATCCCCAGTAAGGGTGTGCAGGAGGCAGCTGATCAATGATTCTCTCTCATCATTGATGTTTCTATCTCTTTCTTCCTCTCCCTTCCACTATGGAAATTAATAAAAATATATGTAAGAAAAAAAAAGGTGTCATAGTATATACACAAATATATTAGATATACCATTTTTCCTAACATATTTGACAATTTGTTCAGTTATATCTGAAAAAGTACCAAAATGATAAACTGCCAAGTTGAGAGACTTAATTAAGGAAAATTTATACCAATTTAATTGCTTCTCATATTATTTTTGTCTTAATTAATTACCTCTGCTTTGGGCAAAATGAACAGAATTGAAATGAGTGGAAGATGAATTAATCACATTCCAGTCAAGTTGCTTGCTTGTTACTTTTGTAAAATATATTTGGGAGAAGAAAATGAATCCTTTGGCTATACTCAGATTGAAATTATATTTCAATTACTCATGCCATTCTTTATGCCATATTTATTAATGATCAAATTTAAATTATTTTTAAATGCTGGATGGGAAAGGGCCAAATTATGTAATTTTTATTGGTAATGAGGAAGAATTTTGGAAAAACTTCACAAATATTTTAGAGCTTTAAGCTATTTTTCTTCAAGTTGATGAATGTAAATGTAACAATTTTTTCACCACTTCTCTGTTAGATGAAATGATGACTTAATCAGGAAGGAAACCAAGCTTAAGCAATGTAAATTATCAATAACTCCAGGTTTTTATATGATTATTTCATAGGTTTAATAGTATTAAGCAAATTATATCTAGTTGGTAGTTTTCTCTAGGAGATGAATGAAACTATGATGTGGATTGTCCATAATTAAAAACATAGTTTATATGAAAATAATAGCACAGTCTATAAATCTAGTAATATTGGAGGGTACCATAGTCAGCAATTTAACATGGGAGGAAAGGTATTATTAAAATGAAGGTATCCTTTTCTTTTTTTTAAATTTCTTTATTAAGGTATTATATGTGTACATATCTTACCATTGCCCCCCCCACCCCACTCCCATACATGCCCTCACCCCGCAATGTTTTGCATCCATTGGTTACTCTTATATGCATGCATACAAGTCCTTCAGTTGATCTCTTATTTCCCCCACCTCTCCCGAACCTTCCCGCTGTAATTTGACAGTCCGTTTGATGCTTTACTGCCTCTGTATCTATCTTTTTGTTCATCAATTTATAAGGTTTTTCATTATCCCCAAATGAGTGAGATCATGTGGTATTTTTCTTTCATTGACTGGCATATTTCACTTAGCATAATGTTCTCTAATTCCATCCAGGTGCCTACAAATGGTAATAAATCCTTCTTTTTTATAGCAGCATAGTATTCCATTGTGTAGATGTACCATAGTTTTCTGATCCAGTCAACTGCTGACGGGCACCTAGGCTGTTTCCAAATCTTAGCTATTGTAAATTGTGCTGCTATGAACATAGGGGTGCATATATCCTTTCTGATTGGTGTTTCTAGTTTCTTAGGATATATTCCTAGGAGTGGGATTACTGGGTCAAATGGGAGTTCCATTTTCAGTTTTTTGAGGAAAATCCATACTGTTCTCCACAGTGGCTGCATCAGTCTGCATTCCTACCAGCAGTGCATGAGGGTTCCTTTTTCTCCACATCCTCTCCAGCACTTGTCGTTTGTTGATTTGTTGATGGTTGCCATTCTGACAGGTGTGAGATGGTATCGCATTGTCGTTTTGATTTGCATCTCACGGGTAATTAGTGACTTTGAGCATGTTTTCATGTGTTTCTTGGCCTTCCTTCTGTCTTCTTTCAAAAAGATTCTATTTAGGTCCATTGCTCATTTTTTTATTGGATCATTTATCTTCCTTTTATTAAGTTGTATAAGCTGCCTGTAGATGTTGGAGATTAAACCTTTATCAGTGATAACATTTGCAAATATGTTCTCCCATGCAGTGGGCTTTCTTGTTGTTTTGTTGATGGTTTCTTTCATGTGAAAAAGCTTTTTATTTTGATGTAGTCTCATTTGTTTATTTTCTCTTTGGCTTCCATTGCCCTAGGGGCAGAATCAGTGAAGAAGTTCTTTCAGCATATATCTGAGATTTTGCTGCCTGTGGATTCCTCTAGTATTTTTATGGTTTCCCGTCTTATATTTAAGTCCTGTATCCATTTTGAGTTTATTTTTGTGTATGGTGTAAGTTGGTGATCTAGTTTCATTTTTTTGCATGTATCTGTCCAATTTTCCCAACACCATTTATTGAAGAGACTGTCTTGACTCCATTGTATGTTCATGCCTCCTTTGTCAAATATTAATTGCGCATAGTGGTTTGGGTTGATATCTGGATTCTCTATTCTATTCCATTGGTCTATATATCTGTTCTTGTGCCAGTACCAGGCTGTTTGAGAACAGTGACTTTGCAGTACAGCTTGAAATCTGGTATTGAGATCCCTCCTACTTTATTCTTCTTTCTCAGATTGCTGTGGCTATTTGGGGTCTTTTTTTATTTCAGATGAATTTTTGGAGAGTTCTTTCTAGGTCTGTGAAATATGCCGTTGGTATTTTAATGGGGAGTGCATTGAATCTATAGATTGCTTTGGGTAGTATGGACATTTTAATGATGTTGATTCTACCAATCCATGAACATGGTATGTTCTTCCATCTGTTTACATCTTCCTCTATCTCTTTTTTCAGTGTCCTGTCGTTTTCCATGTATAGGTCTTTTACCTCCTTGGTTAGGTTTATTCCTAAGTATCTTATTTTTTTTGGTGCAATGGTAAATGGGATTGCTTTTTTAGTCTCTCTTTCTGTAAGTTCACTATTGGTGTATAGAAATGCCATAGATTTCTTGGCATTAATTTTGTATCCTGCTACATTGACAAATTCATTTATTAAGTCTGTTAGTTTTTTTTATGGAGTCTTTCAGGTTTTTTATGTACAATATCATGACATCTGCAAATAAGGACAGCTTTACTTCTTCTTTTCCAATTTGGATGCCTTTATTTCTTCTTCTTGTCTAATTGCAATGGCTAATACTTCCAGTACTATGTCAAACAGGAGTGGTGAGAGTGGGCATCCCTGTCTTGTTCCTGTTCTTAGGGGAAATGGTTTTAGTTTTTGCCCGTTGAGTATGATGTTAGCTGTGGGTTTATCATATATAGCTTTTATTATGTTGAGGTATGATCCTTCTATTCCCACCTTGTTGAGAGTTTTTATCAAGAAAGGGTGTTGGATTTTGTCAAATGCTTTTTCTGCATCAATTGATATGACTATGTGATTTTTATCTCTCAATTTGTTTATGTGATGTATCACGTTTATTGATTTGCAGATATTGTATCATCCTTGCATTCCTGGGATAAACCCTACTTGGTCATGGTGTATGATCTTTCCGATGTACTGCTGGATCAGATTTGCTAGAATTTTGTTGAGGATTTTGGCATCTATGTTCATGAGGGATATTGGCCTGTAATTCTCCTTAATTGTGTTTTCTTTATCTGGTTTTGGTATTAGGGTGATGCTGGCTTCATAGAATGAGCTTGGAAGTGTTCCTTCCTCTTGAAATTTTTGGAATAGTTTGAGGAGGATAAGTTTTAGTTCTTCCTTGAATGTTTGGTACAACTCTCCTGTGAAACCGTCTGGCCCCAGGCTTTTGTTTGCTGGAAGCTTTTTGATGACTGCTTCAATTTCTTCCATAGTTACTGGCATATTGAGCTCTTTAGATTCATCCTGATTGAGTTTTGGAAGGTTATATTTTTCTAGGAATATGTCCATTTCCTGCAGGTTGTCCAGTTTGTTGGAATAGAGTTGTTCGTAGTATTTTTTAACAATCCTTTGTATTTCGGCGGAATCTGTTGTTATTTCACCTCTTTCATTTCTGATTTTGTTTATTTGGGTCCTCTCTCTTTGCTTCTTGGTGAGCCTGGCTAGAGGTTCATCAATCTTGTTTATCCTTTCAAAGAACCAGCTCTTGGTTTAGTTGATCTTTTGTATTATTTCTTTGGTCTCTATGTCGTTTATCTCTGCTCTGACCTGTATTATTTTCTTCCTTCTGCTTACACTGAGCTTTTCTTGTTGCTCTTTTTCTAACTCTTTGAGTTGTAGGGGTAGGTAATTTATTAACATTGTTTCTTGTTTTTTGCAGTAGGCTTGTAGAGCTATGAACTTCCCTCTCAAGACTGCTTTCGCTGTGTCCCATAGATTTTGGATTGTTGTGCTTTCATTGTATTTTGTTGCAATGATGTTTTTTATTTCTTCCTTGATCTCTCTGGCAACCCAGTCATTGTTTAATAGCATGCTGTTTAGACTTCATGTGTTTGATTTCTTTGGGTTGTTTTTATTGTAGTTGATTTCCAGTTTTATGCCACTGTGGTCTGAGAAGATGCTTAATATGATTTCTATCTTCTTGAATTTGAAGAGACTTTGCCTATGTCCCAACATATGGTCTATCTTTGAAAATGACCCGTGTGCACTTAAGAAGAATGTATATTCTGTGGCTTTGGGGTGAAATGTTCTGAAGATGTCAATTAATTCCATCTGGTCTAGTGAGTCATTTAGGATTGATGTTTCTTTGCTGATTTTTTGTTTAGAGGATTTGTTCAATAGTGATAGTGGGGTATTAAAGTCTCCTACTATGATTGTATTGCTGTCAATCTCTCCCTTGATATCCTCCAGGAGTTTTTGTATGTATCTGGGTGCTCCTGTATTGGGTGCATATAAGTTTACCAAAGTTATTTCTTCTTGTTGGATTGCTGCCTTTAGTATTATGAAGTGGCCTTCCTTATCTCTTGTTATGTCCTTCACTTTGAGATCTAATTTGTCAGATGTAAGTATTGCTACCCCAGCTTTTTTTTCAGTTCCATTTGCCTGGAAAACCTTTTCCCATCCCTTCACCCTCAGTCTGTGTGCATTTTTTTTTTCTGAGGTGGGTTTCTTGTAGACAGCAGATATATGGGTCGTGTTTTCTTATCCAATCCATTACCCTATGTCTTTTGATTGGGGTATTTAATCCATTTACATTTAAAGTTATTATTGATAGGTACTTTTTTGTCGCCATTTTTATTCTTTACCCCTGTGTTCCTTCTTCGCTTCCTATTTCTTTTTTTTTTACAGCAGACCCTTTAGCATTTCTTGCATTGCTGGTTTGGTGGTAATAAATTCCCTTAGTCCTTTTTTGTCTGTGAAGCTCCTGATTTCACCTTCAATTTTGATTGATAGCCTTGTTGGGTACAGTATTCTTGGATTCAGACCCTTCCTTTGCATGACTTTGTATATTTCATTCCATTCCCTTCTGGCCTGATGAGTTTCTGTTGAGAAATCAGTTGCTAGTCCAGCCGTGGGCAAACTGAGGCCCGCGGGCCGGATCCAGCCCATTTGGCTGTTCTATCCGGCCCTCGGAGCTGAAAGAGTGGAGGGTTCTCTTGCTCTCCCCTTCGCTCCTTTACTTCGAATTTATATTAGTTCACACAAACACTCCATCCATGCTTTTGTTCCGGCCCTCCAGTCCAGTTTAAGAACCCATTGTGGCCCTCGAGTCAAAAAGTTTGCCCACCCCTGTGCTAGTCTGATGGGCGTTCCTTTGTAGGTAACTTTCTGTCTCTCTCTTGCCACTTTTAAGATTCTTACTTTGTCGCCCTAACCGGTTTGGCTCAGTGGATAGAGCATCGGCCTGCAGACTGGAAGGTTCCAGGTTCGATTCCGGTCAAGGGCATGTACCTTGGTTGCGGGCACATCCCCAGTGGGAGGTGTGCAGGAGGCAGCTGATCGATGTTTCTCTCATCGATGTTTCTAGCTCTCTGTCCCTCTCCCTTCCTCTCTGTAAAGAATCAATAAAATATATATTAAAAAAAAAAAGATTCTTACTTTGTCATTGGTGTTTGCCAATTTAATTATAATGTGCCTTGGTGTCGGTCTTTTGGGGTTCATTTTGCTTGGGACTCTGTGAGCTTCTTGGATTTGTGTGGGTTTTTTCTTCCCTATATCAGGGAAGTTTTCTGTCATTATTTCTTCAAACAGGTTTTCTATTCCTTGCTCAGTTTCCTCTCCTTCTGGAACCCTTATTATGCGGATGTTGTTTTGTTTCGTGTTGTTCCAAAGTTCTCTTAGGCTCTCCTCCTGCCTTTTAATTTTTTTCTAGAAGCTGCTCTACTTGGGTATTTTTTCCCATCTTGTCTTCTATCTCACTGATGCGGTCCTCTGCTTCTTCTAGTCTACTCTTGATGCTTTCTATTGAGTTCTTTACAGCAGTGATGTCATTTTTCATTTTTTCTTGGTTCTTCTTCATTTCCTCTTAATTCTTGCTCATAGTGTCGAATTTGTCTTTCATTCTTTTCAGCCACCTTATGACCATTTCTCTGAATTCTTTCTCTGGAAGGTTGCTTGCCTCCATTTCATTTACTTCCTTTTCTGGTGATGCCTGCTTTTCTTTCATATGCAGGCTGTTTCTTTGTCTCCCCATGGTCTCTCTTCTCTGGATGTCTGGTTATGTAGTTCTCTCTCTCCTGTGTTGATTTAAAGGCACAAAACACAGCACTACCAGGTATAACACACAACCACTGAACAGAAATGTATTCACGATATTAATAACCTCCAATAACGGTGACCACCAGAGAAAGGCAAATTAGGGGATAGAAGAGAAAGAAGAAAAGGAAAAAGAAGTTAAGGAAAAAATAAAAAAGAGTGTCAAAATGAAATTAGGAAAAGGAAAAAAAAACTAAGAGAGAAAGGGGAACAAACTATATATATGGGGATAAAACTCCAATAGAACAATCACTAATCCCAGAAAATGCCAGCAACAAGTACCTGGGGATTATTACAAACTACAACACCAACTAATATTGAGTGAGACAAGGGAATACAGAAGCACAAAACAAACAAAAAAATAAACAAACAAAAGAAGAATGAGCAAAACAATCTCACAAAAAAAGCATAAAAATTCGATATAAGCAACAAAAGGACAGAGAGAAAAACAATTTTTTGGATAGTTAAGACAGTGAAGAGAGAGGTGTGTATGGACTTGGAGCAGGGGATTAGAGATTAGATATGTAAGTAGGGTGAAATTTTACAGGGAGTAAACAGACAGAATAGGGAAAATCTAAAGCAGGAAAGGGGTAAGATAAATAGGACACCAAAAAGGGGAAGGTTAGGAAGAGAGTGATGGCATAAAGGTAGAGTTGAGATAGAGTAAAACGATGCTAAAGGAAAGATGAAAATAGAATGTAGAACACGAATTCCAAAGTAAAATGAAGAGAAAATAAAATGACACTTTAAAAAAAAAAGATAAAATAGCAGTAGTAATAATACGAATTGAAAATAAAAATGTAATAATTAAAAAGGTAAAATCAAGTGAGGAAAAAAGAAAAAAAATTAGTTTCTTGAGTAAAAGATGCAAAAATGAAAATAAAAAAATAAAAAAATAAAAATAAAATGTGGATTAGTGAAGGTCATTCACTTCCTCTGTTGTTCTGTTTGGCACGCCTGTTTCTCAGTCCGGACAGTATTGCAGTTCCCTGCATTCCACTGCTCTTCAGTGTTGTAAGCCAGTCCTGATTTTAAGCAGGCGGTGTGTCTTAATTTCTCGTATTCCTTTATTTTTGATTACACAAGAGTCAATTTGTGATTCAGCCCCTGCGTGGCAGTGTTTCTGGATTGACTTCCGGGTTTATCTATGGCCTCTCTAGGCAGTGTTAGAGCCTTCCTTCCCTGTGGCACTCACTACTGGTTTGTGGGAGTGGGCTGCCTCAGAGCTGGCTCTCTGATAGTCACTCCCCGCTCCGATCCCCAGGTTCCAGAAAAACAACTTTTCCCTGCAGTCTCCCAGGTTGTCCCCAACTGGGTGATCCTATGTATTGGCCTTAGTAATCAGAAACAAGGATTTGAAGAGGAAAAAGCCAAGTGTGCGAACAATGTGTCTGCGCGCAAGTCTAAGCAGCCGGCACGCCTTTGAAATTCTTAGGGTGTCCTTGCACGTTAGATCAAAATGGGTTGCTTTTTAGAGATCCCTTTTGTTAGCAGCTCTGAGGACCTCCTTCCACATTCACGGATCACGCCAGCCCCAACAGCCACGGATTTTTCTAGGCACAGACTTCCCTGGTCCTCCAGCTTCCTCTCTCCAGCCGGGCCCAGAGACCTCACCTTATCCCAGGCAAAATCTGACCTTTCCATGGTGGAGTGTAGAGCTCCTCTGAATTTGTGTGTTTGCGTCAATTGGTGACCGGTGTTCTGGGGCTCACAGCTGTTTCATGGGTGCCGCAGTTGTGGATTCTCAGGCTTCCGATAAGCTCCACTTTCCTGTTCAAGATGGTGCAAACTCCTCGTCGGAGCCCGTAGCTCCGGGAGGGGACCCAGCCCCAGTGGGGGCTGTCAGGTCAGGGGAACCCCATCTAGCAGTCCCCCACCTTCTTCTGGAGTTTAGCTGTCCCTTAACTTGCCAACAAACACTCCTCGTGGGACACTCAGCTGTTCTTTCTTTCTACTCCGGGACAAGGCTCGGAACACATCTGTCTATTCCACCGCCATTTTTCCTCCCTCAAGGTATCCTTTTCTTAATAATGAATGACCTATTAACTGAATTTATAATCTCAGAAGATCATTTAAAAAAAATGAAATGTTAAATCAACTTGTTTAATCAACAATCCCAAAGAATTACATATAGCACTAACTGGTTTGGCTCAGTGGATAGAGCGTTGGCCTGCGGACTCAAGGTTCCCAGGTTCGATTCTGGCAAAGGGCATGTTCCTTGGTTGCGGGCACATCCCCAATAAGGGGTGTGCAGGAGGCAGCTGATTGATGTTTCTCTCTCATCGATGTTTCTAACTCTGTTCTTCTCCCTTCCTCTCTGTAAAAAATCAGTAAGATATATATATATATATATATATATATATATATATATATATATATAAAGAATTACATATAACTGTCTGTAAACCAAATGGCTTTCCTTCTACCTATCTTGCTGCTTCTGCCTGTCACTTTTTTTTAACCTGAATGCTTATATTTAGCTTCTTAAAGAATATAAAATTTTGAATATTTATTGTAATGTAGATATACATAAATAACTTTCTCATAATATCCTTAGAATAAACTTAGTAATGAATAAAACAAAATTTACTGATGATGATTTATAAACATTATATATGTTTTTACTTTCCCCATATCAAAGATCAAAAGAAAGAAAAGTAAATCCCCTAGATACTGAGTTTCAAAATAAATTTAAATGCACGGCAGTTAATAAGAGTTGAGTAGCTATTATCTATTTAAGCTGGTCCCTTTTAGCCTCGTTAAGGCTTTCTTAATGATAAGGGAAAGGTAAAAAATTGAATTTATATTCTAGCAAAGGCAGCTATTGCAGAACCTATAAACTGAGACATTACCAATTAAACAGAAAACATGCTCTTAGAGAAACAGCCATCCTATATAATAAAAGGGTAATATACAAATTGACCCAACAGCAGACGACCAGTTGCTATGACGTGCGCTGACCAGCAGGGGGCAGATGCTCAACTCAGGAGCTGCTCCATGGTGGTCAGTACACTCCCACAGGGGGAGCACCACTCAGCCAGAAACCGGGCTGACAGCTGGCAAGCACAGTGGTGGTGGCGGGAGCCTCTCCTGCCTCTGTGGCAGTCGGACATCCCCTGAGGGTTCCTGGACTGCAAAAGGGTGCAGGCTGGACTGAGGGATACCTCCCTCCCCTAGTGCACAAAGGTCATGCACCAGGACTCTAGTAATTTAATAATCAAGAGGAATTATCTTGGAAGAAAGCTATCAGTTAGATATAAAGATAAAAAATAAAACATTAGTTACGGCACCTAGTGACTATGAAAGAAAGAAAAAAAAGAAATTTGAGATTTATTATTTTAAAGGAAGATGGTGCAGAATATTTTAGAATTTAAGAAGCATTCAGATTGAAAAACAATAGTAAACAAGACCAGGAAAGGGTAGTTAAAATGCTAAATGTTAATAAAGTAAAATAAAAACATTATCTATTCATAGTGGAAAATCATAAAGCAGATTTTTCCGTGGAATAATAGGAAACACACTCAAAAGAGATTTCTCGTCCATAGCAATAGATCACAATGTCAAAGCATAAGGTAAAATATTTGTCAATCTAGAATATTTTACCTAGCTGTTTTTTATTTTTTACTTTTAAATTATACTTTTATTCCTGACACTATCATAGATCTACCACCCTGCCCCACCTCCTTTGCCCACCTCACCCAGCCCCTGCCACTTCCTTCCCTCTGGCCATCACCAAGCTATTGTCTTTGTCTATGGGTTGTGCATATTTGTTCTTTGGCTAATCCCTTCACCTCCTTTAATCCAGTCCCCCCTTACCTTTCCTCTGACACCTGACAGTCTGTTCTATGTATGAATAATGCCTCTGTTTCTATTTTGTTTGTCAGTTTATTTTGTTTATTAGTTTCCACATATAAGTGAGATCATATGGGATTTTTCTTTCTCTGACTGGCTTATTTCACATGTTGTGCAATATATTTATTTATATTACATAAGAATATTCAGTATAATTATTTTTAATGTGCATTATGAGTTAATTATTGAAGTGGCATAGTGTTTTCTTCTTTCCTCAACATGACCAATTTATCTGTGACAATGGATGAATTCAAAATTTGACAACTATTGTTTTTACACTTGGAATTACAAAATACACTTAGAAATTCAAGATTAAGTTAATTCATTTTTATGTAATTTACAAAATATAAATTCTATAAGTTAGAAATTATGTACCACTGAGTCTTAATATCGTGAAATACAACACATGAGTCTGATTGCAATGGAAGAGTTAAAATCATAAGTGTCTTAAATTATTAAGAGATTGTCAGATGATGATAGAAATCTAAAATTGGGAATTATGTTCTATTGTTATTGACCTATTGCCTCTAGTATTAAGTCATTTTCTATCTGGCTTTTAATCCTAGGCCCACATATTGAAATAGAAAAAATAGCTGCATGTTCAAATATTGGAATGAAATATACATATGTATATACTAGAGGCCTGGTGCATGAAATTTGTGCATGGGGGGGGTGGTCCATCAGCCTTGCCTGTACCCTCTCCAATCTGGGACCCCTCAGGGGATATCTGACTGCTGCTCTAGGATCAGGCCTAACCCAGCAGTCAGACATCCCTCTCGTAATCTGGGACCACTGGCCCCTAACCGCTCACCTGCCAGCCTGCCTAATCACCCCTAACCCCTCTGCCTGCCTTCCTGATCACTCCTAACTTCCCTCCCCTGCCAGCTTGATTGCCCCCAACTGCTCTCCCCTGCCAACCTGATCACCCCTAACCATCTCTGCCTCAGCCCCTGCCACCGTGGCTTTGTCCAGAAGAAAGGAAGGATGACGGGAAGATGTCTGGTTGACCTGATCTAATTAGCACATTACGCTTTTATTAGTATAGATATTAAAATTAAGACAACAAACTGAATGGGTTTTGATTAAAACTGATGATAGTTTGACTTAATAAAAACAATAACAAACATAACAATGACATAAAAACAACAATATATGTAAGAAACTGCAAGGATAATTTGAATTATGTTCTGATCACCTTAATGTAATTAACCTGGGTCTTGGTGAGTGAGTTTGAGCTTTTAAAGGAGATGGTTTCTAGAGAGAACAATAAAAATTTTTTGGGTGTAAAATATTTCATCTTTTTTCTCGCCTCTTTCCCACGTGATGGCATACAACATGCCAGACTTCATAGGTGACATTAGGGTAAGAGAAGATCTTGTTAATATTGAGGACCAATAAAAATATATGCCAGTCAATGAGTTTATCTTTAGAGTTCACTTCCTTGATATTTAGCTGTCAAAATATACAGGGCAGATTGTTGATTACCAAGAGCAATGTTTTCTTCAAATTCTGCTTCTCCTAAATAAATAAAAGATAAACTTTGAGCAACATGCTTAGCTTTGATGCAGCAGTAAACAAGATTCTGTGGTTATTTGATATCCAGTCTCTTTTCAGGGGATAATTTCTTCACTCTCCTGAAAATCATTTGAAGTGAATCAGTTTGGGGCCTGCCTCTCTGACTTTCTCCAATATCCTTCAACAAAAAAACAGCTAATGCCTCCAATAGAATATGAACTCCAGACCAAAATAATAAAATGCTTTCAAATAAAAATATGAAAATAATCAACAGTTCATGCTATCAGTTATTGTTGGAAAGCACATGAGCCTTGGTTGGAAAGTTTGTAAGGAAGACATTTTGAGAAAAGGGAATTGTGTGGAAGGCCACCTGCCCTGTTTATTGGAATTCCAACTTAGAGGAGTGCTGAAGGCAGTGCACCCGTGCAGACCCGGGTGTTTACTGGAATCCTTATACTTAATCTTTGGTGTCCTTGCTTACATGACATTACAAACACATGTGTCCTCCCAATATTACTTACCCTACTGAATGTATCTGAAAGATAAACTTTTTCTCCAACTCCTGCTACAATAAAAACCTAATGAGGCAGGCAATCGAGGCTGCCTCATTCCTTTAGCCAGGCTGTCCCTTAGCCCTCTCTTTCACAGCAAACACTGTGTCAGAGTAATCCACTCATCTGTCACTCAGCGTCTGCTGGTCAGCCGCAGCAGGTTATAGCAGATAGATGAAAAATAATGATGTTAAATATTGTTAAGAAAATTAAAGTAATATTTCAATAAAATGAAACAATAAGAAATGATAATAAGAAATCCAGAGAAAATACCAATTGTAAAGACAATATAAAATGAAGAAAGAAACTGATCTGATAAATAACACCATGGGTGTAGATAAGTAATAAATTACTGAGTAAAAAGATCTAGTTATGTCAGGAAAAATTAAAAACAAAATGTTAAGAGTTATATTTTGTAAGATTATTGAAAGCAAGACAAAAGAAAAGATTTCAGTGTCAGAACAATGGAAGTCTCTCTTTTTTAAATGTAAAAACATAAAATTTGAAATAATGAAAAAATAAGAATTTTTTTATTTATTCATAAAGTTCCAAATGAAAAATAACTACCGTGTTTCCCCGAAAATAAGACAGTGTCTTATATTAATTTTTGCCCCCAAAGACACGCTAGGTCTTATTTTCAGGGGATGTCTTATTTTTCCATGAAGAAGAATACGGTACACATTTATTGTTAAATGAAAATAAAGGAAATTTATTACCTGTATACGGTACGGTAGTATGGTAGTTGTCAACACAAACCAGACAAACTGTGAATCCTACAGTATCAAGAATTTACTCATTTATTCAATGACAATCATGTCATCATCTTCTGGAACATCATCATAACAATCCAATTCCTGAATTTCCTGGTGAATTTCTTGTGACTCCATTTCTTTCAGAATCAGTGGACCAAATCTCTCATGTTTAGTGATAGCACTGTCTTTAAATGAGTACTTCTTGTCAAGGTAGCCTGCTCACAGTGCATTTGCAATGCAACTGTCAGTGATTGTCTCCCATGAATTCTTCACCCAAGTCACAACTTCTTGCATTTTAGGTTTCACAAAGTTTCCACGCTGATTTCTCTCCATTCTATTTTCAATGTAGTCATTAATTTCCATGCACAAATTGTCTTTGAATGGCTTGTTTATTGCAATATCAAGAGTTTGGAGATAGGCCGTCATTCCTGCGGGAATCATTATCTGATCTATTTTTCTTTCAGGAAGAAATGTCTTCATGTCTTTAGCGCGGTGAGTGCTGGCTGCATCCCAGACTAGCAGACCTCTTTGGCTCCCTCGCATAACAAGCGGCAGCATTAAATTGACCCACTTCTTTATAACTGCTTGTGTGGCCCAGGCTTTTTCAGTTTCAAGAATAAAAACACCCAAAACACGTTCAATCTTTTCCTTCTTGCCCTTAGAAATGATTAAAGGTGGGATTTTAGTGCCATCCAGATGAAATTGCCAAAATACAGGAAACACGTGCACTTTCGTAAGCAGTGGAGGGAATGTACGCTAAGGAGGCACCCGGCTGTTCAATTGTTGTTTTAGATGATTGGCCCATAAACATTGCAGTTTCATCCATAGCAATCATGTTGGAAAGATTGTATTTAGAGAAGTCAGCATCATCAATAAAGGACTTGAATGCAAGTGCTCGCTTAATAACTTGAGTATCTTCCAAACTAAACAGTGTTGTAGATCTTCTTAAAGACAGTTCACTTCGCTGAAGGAAATTATCCAGCCAGTGTTGTGATGCTTTGAAGTCTTCGGGGACTATGTCAAACTGTGGTGCCATTGCAAGGGCAAATTCTTGAATCTGAGCCCTATTCACAACCAAAGCCTTTGGTCTCCTGTCAACAACCCATTCACAGATCAGGTCTTCCAGCTTGGAAAATAATGGTTGCCGACCTGATCCACACTTGCGCTTTTTAGTATTTCCCTTGTCCACTTGTTCAATGAGGTTACCATACTCTGCTCGCCATTTTTGGACCAATCGGATACTCAACATCTTCTCTTTGCAGAAAGCAGTAAGATTTTGGCCCCAAGAGTCTTCCACGATTCTATTCTTGTACTCCACGGAGTAGCTTTTTCTTTTTGCGCTCATTTCTAGGGGTAAAAACAAAGGAATTGGGGTATCAAGGTGGGAGGAGGGGGATCACTCAAAATGACACGGGGGGGGGTTCAGAGGAGGGAATCAAAATGGCACAGGACAATCAGAGGGGGAATTACCATTTTAGTAACCCCTTTTGATCCTCCTGTGTCATTTTGATTGCCCCCCCTGATTCTCCTGTGTCATTTTAAGTGATCCCCCTCCCCTCACCCCTGTGCCACTGAACACCTTCACCAGACATCCCCCCTACCCCTTTACCAGACATTTACCCCCTGGGGCCTGCCTGGGGACTGTCACTGGGCTTGCTGGGGCCTGGATCTGGGCTGGAGCAGGGTCTGCCACTGACTGAGAACCTTCAGTCCTCATGAAGGTGGCCGCAAGCATCAGGTAGTGTCACCAGAGACAGACCAGCACTCACCACCTTTGCCGCATCCTGTCCCCTCTAATCCTCCTGTTCTTCTACACGCATCTGCGAAAGTCTCCTCCTCTCTCCTGCCCCGCGCTCACCGCTCACTCCAACCTCCGCTCCGCCTCCACACAGCAGTGACGTCAGGACTCCGCGTAATGTCACTGGTTGCTAGACGCCAGTCGGGGCGGCCCTAGTGACCAGTTTATGGTAAATTAATTTTCATTCTGAGACAGAGCCTGGGGCCTTATTTTCGGGGGGATGCCTTATATTTCACCCAGAAGGAAACCTGTAAGTAGATCTTATTTTCAGGGAAACACGGTAATATACTCCAGACATATTAAAATAAAATTTAGCAACATGAACTATAATAAAAATTAAATTCTTCCACAGAAAAACAAATGATTATGCAAAAAAGAAAAATTTCTAATAATATTCAAATTTTAATTAAAATAGAGGCTGTCATAAAAAATAAGTGTAATAATATTTCTTAAGAAAAAAATAAAAATTATAATTCTATCTCCTGCCATATTCTATTTTAGTAATATACATATTTTAAAAGTCATATGAAAATTCTTATGCTGAGTAAACTTTGTTTAGTTTACATACATTATTGAAATAAAAAATATAGGGAGAGGGCTATCACAAAAATAGTTATGTATAGTATGGATATTGACAGTTTTACTTCTTCTTTTCTAATTTGGATGCCTTTTATTTATTTTTCTTGTCTTATTGCTATGGCCAGGACTTCCAATATTATCTACATTAATAAAAGAGAAACATTCAAATTAACTATCACTCCACTATGCCCACCAGCCAATCAGGAGGGAATATGCAAATTAGAAGGCCAAAGATGGCGGCTGCCCTGCCACTCTGCCTGCTATGAGAGAAAGGGCGGGGTGGAAGGGTGGCATGAAGGGATCTACAGGAGCGGCACTCTGGCCACAGCAAAGACTAAGACTGCAGACTCCAGAGTCTGCAGTGAAGATGAAGACTCTGGCCTGAGTCTGCAGCATAGATGGCAGACTCCAGCAGGAGTCTGCAGTGAAGACAAAGATGGCAGACTCTGGCTGGAGCCTGCAGCAAAGACAAAGAAGGCAAACTCTGGCCGGAGTCTGCAGCAAAGGCGGCAGACTCCAGCCGGAGTGAAGGCCTGGGTCCTGGGTGCCGGAAGAAAACCGGTGCTGGAAGCCAAGGGAAGGAAGGCCTATTGCTCGAATCTCTTCATGCAATGGGCTTCTAGTGTTAAATAAAAGTGGTGACAGTGGGCATCCTTATCTTGTTCCTAATTTCAGAGGAAAAAATTTAGCTTCTTGTAGTTGCATATGACATTAACTGTGGTTTTATTGTATATAGCCTTTATTATGTTGAGGTATGTTATTATGTTGAGGTATGTTCACTCTATAAACACTATGTTGAGATTTATTTTAATCCTAAATAGATGTCAAATTTTGTCAAATGCTTTTTCTGCATTTATTGAGATGATAATATGCTTTTTATTATCAGTTTTGTTAATGTGGTGAATCACTTTGATTGATTTGTGAATATTAAACCATCCTTGCATTCATGATATAAATCTCACTTGATTTACCTTTTAATTTCCTTAATGATATCCTTGTGAACAATATGTTTCAAATTTTATAACATTTAATTTTTCTGAGTTTTGAAACTTGTCTAAGAACTCTCCACCCAAACCAGGGTCACAAGACCATGTTTGTTGGCATTATTTTAGAAGCTTTATAGTTTTAAACCTTATATTTTGATTTATGATCCATTTTAAATTAAATTCTGTGTATGGTATAAGGTAGGTCAAAAGGCTATTCAGCTGTCCATACCAAAGTTTATTAAGAATATTTTGCTTTCCCATTGAATTTCTCTGGTGTCATTGTCAAATAACAAATGACCATATATGTAGGCTTGTTTTTGAAATAATATCTTTCTAGTCCATTGATCTATTTATATATCCTTTTGTCAATACCATACTCTTTAAGTTATACTATTTTTTGCAACAATTTAGATGGATATCAAATAAATCATGCTGCGTAACAAAATCTCAAAAGGGTACATACTATGTGTTTCCATTTGGAATAACAAAATTACAGACATGAAGAACACAGTAGTGAATTCCAGGATTATCAGAGGAAATAACATTACATTATAAGCAAAGCTTGCTTTTAAAAATGTGCTCCTCCACATAGTTCATGATATCAATGAATTATCATTATAATGTATTATTTCCTTAAAACTAATATGACAAAAATTAGACAGCCAAAATATTTAGTAAGTATAAGAATTTGATTCTAATTATTATAATGTAAGATATGAAGAATATAATGAAAATATGTATAAAATATATAATAATGAGTAAAGTAACAAACTTTGGAATAATTGAATTGTTAAGAAAAGAATCTGCATTTATTAGTCATCATTTTCAACAGAATTATGATGTTATTTGAGGATAATTCACAGAAACCTTGGTAGATAGCACAGTGCAAATCATTGAAAAAATATAAAGGTATGATTATAAAATAATGTGGAGGTAAATATAATCTAAAAGTTCTTTAACAAGATCAGAAGTATACATTTGTCTACACTGATAAACAAAGCTTAATGAACCTTAATTAACTTAATTAAATTTGGTTTATAAAATAATAAGCTTTACGTTCCATGATAAAACTATTCTAGTGGCTCAAAAATCTTAAAATATAATTTTAAAAAAATCTCTTATTTTAAAGTAAGTACATACAAGGCAATAAAGTTAATATCATTAGTATATTAATACATTGTTTGCAACTATTGTTTTTTTAACATTTTAATTAATAACTTTTGATGTAATAAATATTAATATCCTAAATGTCTATAATTTGTAATTATACCTTTTCTCTAAGTATATATTCCAGATTACATTTTTTAAAATTTCCAACTTAATGTTATATTGTAATTTTGTACCTTAAGCTAATGATGATTTATTTTTTTTTTAAATACATTTTATTGATTTTTTACAGAGAGGAAGGGAGAGGGATAGAGAGCTAGAAACATCGATGAGAGAGAAACATCGATCAGCTGCCTCCTGCACACCTCCCAATGGGGATGTGCCCGCAACCAAGGTACATGCCCTTGACCGGAATCGAACCTAGGACCCTTCAGTCCGCAGGCCAACGCTCTATCCACTGAGCCAAACCGGTTTCGGCATGATGATTTATATTTAATTGTTTATCCACTATATATAAAGATGATACTTTTGTTACATAACACAGTGATGCTTATTAATAAAAAATATAGATTTAAGTAAAATTAAAGTTAATAAAATATAGCTACAGTATAAAAATATTATAACTGCTAATGTTAATGATGAAGAAGAAAATTTTTAATTTCATCCTGTTCATTTGATGATGCACAAAATAGCCCTCATTAATATTTTTCTATTATTGAAAAACCTGTAACTGTCCTGTCCACATCCTACACTTCCCCAGCTTTTGGCTCTGTGTACAACTTGGTAAATGTCCCACGGAAACAAACTGGAAAACTATTGTGGATTCACCAAGGTCTGAGAATCATTGGCATTCTGATCTCTCCCACTAGCCAATTCTTGCCACTAAAAGGTGTGGAATTTTGCCCTTATTCTATTAAATGTCCTCTGTCACTGCTGGGTTTGTCCTGCATCCCTGCATGAAGCAGCAATGTAAGCAATAATTGATCTATTCCCTCCTATGAAGGGCTTATTTCTCTGAAAGTTATCTTGTTTATATTTCTACAAAGCTATTATTTTGTAGCTTATCTGATATTTTCACAATGTTAGTATAGAAACGAAAATCTCCTGCAAATTTGAACACCCTTGACCTGAACAAGCCCATAACGATTTCTTGAAAAACTAAATGAAATATAATATTTCCTGGGAAATAAGTTAAAAAATTAACTCACAAAGACTTAAGAAATACTGAGTAAATTATAAAATTGCACAGTTTATAGGTGAGTGTTATTAAAACCACAGGATATATATTTTTTGTTATTTAAACCTTTTCAAAATCCAGAACACAACTTAAAAGTCTCAATTCATTATTATACAGGAATTAGAGGCCCAGTGCACAAATTCGTGCATAAGAGGGGTCCCTTGGTGTGGCCTGCGGAGATTGGGCCAAAACCAGCAGTCCAACACCGCCTGCCACTCCTGCCTGCCACTCCCACTCATCCTGGCCCCACTGTGCCCAGTCAGTCCTGATCAGGAGAGGTCTGTGTGGCTGCAGTGGCGCTCACCAGCCATGAGCCCTGCGTCTGGTGCCCGTCCCAAGAAGTGGGGGGGGGGGGGGGGGCCTGGCTGGGACTCGATTGGCCCCCAGAAGGGTGGTGGGACGCCCTTGCCGGCCTGGGATCCCAATCCATCCCTCTGATGTTCGCACCAGTTTTCTGGAGCCACCTGGAGGCTGCTTTTATATCCTTTCTTCCTTTCGGAGCATCTAGGGAGGAGAAACGGCTGCGGTGCCTGAGGCCAACTTCCAGGAGGCCAGCAGTGCTGTCAGGATCATGCCGGCAGTGCTGGTCCATAGGTGCCTGGCTCGTTCTCTGGAGATTGGACCTGCAGGACTACTGTGGGAGTGAATGGTTGTCACCAGGCTGGTGGGCCTCCATAATGGGTTGTCAGCTGAGTGACACTCCTGCTGTGGGAGCACACTGACCACGGGGGCGGGGGGGGGGGGGGGGGAGTGTGCAGCTCCTGCACTGAGCATCTGCCTCCTGGTGGCCAGTGCACATCATAGCAACTGGTCCACAGGGCGTTCGATCGCTTAGGCTTTTATATGTAAAGATAAATCTGAAACAGAGTCATACACAGATAGTTGAGAAAATGTTAACCACCACACAAACTTACATATGATCAGAGTCTGGGCTAGTATTTTGCAGAGAACAACACAGGAACCAGAATAATTACTAACCGGCTGTGTATTTACCATGGTGATGTGGCTGTGCCTAATTCTCTGTTCCCACTGTCTGACTGGCACTGATTGGTGCTTGTCAGAGCCTGGGTGGCTGGTGACTATTTTAGAGTAGGTATCAATTAATGTTTAAAGATAATTATTACCTTTACGTGGTTGTTTCCACCCTTTCTTTTATGATATTGTTATTCATCTTACTATTTTTCTAATATACAGATGCTCCTCTCCTTAAGATGGATCTATGGTCCAAAAAAACCATCAGAAGTTGAAAATACTTAGGTCAAAAATGCACTTAATATACCTAGTTTACTGAATACCATAGCTTAACCTGCCCTTCATTACGCATGCTCAGAACACTTATATTAGCCTACAGTTGGGCAAAGTCATCTAGCACAATGGGTACATTACAGAGGATTGGTTGGTTGCCCTCCTGATCATGGGGCTGGCTGGGAGTGGCTGCTTGCTCCTGCTGCCTAGCATCATGGGAGAGTACTGAAGGCATCTCACTAATTCAGAAAAAGTCAACTTCAAAATTTAAGATACGGTTTCTACTAAACTCTTATTGCTTTTCGCCATCATAAAATAAACAAACAAAAAACACTATAAGTTGAACCATTTTAAGTCAGAGACTCTCTGGATTCATATTTTAAATAGTCTCTTTTATCTTTATTGTTGCAAGTATTATAGATGTTCCCCCTTTCCCCCCCTATTGACCCCTGCTAGCCTGTACCCACCTCCCACCCCAGGCCTTCACCACACTATTGTCTGTGTCCATGGGTTATGCATATATGCATATAAATTATTTGGCTAATCTCTTCCCTCCCATCCCTGCTTTCCCTCTGAGATTCCACAGTCTGTTCTATGATTCTATGTCTCTGGATCTACTTTGTTCATCAGTTTATTTTGTTTGTTAGATTCCACATATGAGTGAGATCATGTGATACTTATCTGTCTCTGGCTGACTTATTCAGCTTAGCCTAATACTCTCCAGGTCCCTCCATGCTGTCCTCAAGGGTGAGTGATCCTTCTTCTTTTACTGCTGCAGAGTATTCCATGGTGTAAATGTACCACAGGTTTTTTATCCACTCATCTACTGATGGGCACTGGGATTTAGTTATTTTAAATTGTGCTGCAATGTTTCATATTTCTTAGGATATATTGCAGAAGTAGGAACACTGGGTCAAATAGCAGTTCCATGTTAAAATGACAATGTGGTATCACTTCACACCTGTCAGAATGGCTACGATCAACAAATCAACAAGTGACAAGTGTTGGTGAGGATGTGGAAAAAAGGGAACCCTAGTACACTGCTGGTGGGAATGCAGACTTGTGCAGCCAGTATGGAAAGTAGTATAGAGTTTCCTCAAAAAATTAAAAATGTGATTGCTGTCTGACCCAGTGATCTTACTTCTGGAAATATATCCAAAAAACACTGAAACACCAGTCAGAAAGTATTTCCACCCCAAAAATAAACAATATGTCTTTCCATTTATGTATCTATTTCTTTGTTTCTTGTTAATATTATGTAGTTTTTTTTATATATGTGATACACATACAGTCTTTTTTTTGTTTATTCTTATATATAATCTATTTTCATGCTTGTAAGTAGGAGATTTTTATTACTCTTTGCTAAATAGTTAATGTTTCTTCTCAGAAAAGCTTATTCAAAAATAAGCCTAACTTACTGAACTGTTTTATTATTCCAATTATTGGAATTGATAAAGAGTAAAAGAGATAGAAATCAGACAGATCAAGTACTCTGGAGACAACTGAGAATGTTTTCAAAGAATTAGTTTTCCCAAAAAGTGTTGGGCTCCAAAGCCAATTCTTTGGAAACTTCAAGGAATAGATAATGCCAAATGTGATTTAAAATGTTTCAGAGCCCAAAAAGAAAAGAGAAGCTTTGAAATTCTTTTAATACAGTCAGTATGATATTGATGCCAAAATCTAAAAGTACAGAACAATCTCACATGTGAATACTGAAGCAAATATCTTAAATAAAATATAAAGTAGAAGACAGAATAACTTTCAAAGGATTATGCAGCATGGCAAATAGGGCTTTATTTTGTGGTTCAATCATAAGAAATCTATTTCTATATTTTAAAATACTAATGTCAAAAGAAAAATAAAATCTTCACAGATGGCAAAATGTCTTTTGGTAAGATAGATGATAGATAACTACATAGATATATGCATACATAGATACATACTTAAATTATAAATATATGTAAAAAATCAGAAATAATCTTAAAAATGCAACACTGGATGAATATAGCCACCCTAGTCTTATTTTTATAGTAACTTAACAATATTAGAAATTAATGTGGGAAAAAAAGAGATTAAGTGGCTAAATTTAGCAAGGAAGCAAAATCATTATTATCTGGTATGATATAACTGAATTTTCAAAATTGTCAGTTGAATAATTATTATTTACCATATTAAAATGTATAAAGATAATATACAAAAATTAGTTTATTTTCTGTATTCACCACTTACTATGTAGATTACACAACAGAATAAACATTTTTATTTCCAGCAAGAACATAACTGAGAAATACCTTTAAGCTGATTCAACAAAAAATGTTCATAACTTTCTGAGGTATATTTCTACTGGTTTTACTTTTCAAATCTCTTCTGATTGATAATATTATAGTCACACTTTATTCTTTGTTTTAATTTGCAACTATTGGACAAAGTCCTTATGAAATATGTATGCATCCCAATTTTAATTCTCCTCAATCATTTACTTGAAGGGTACCCAAGATGACCCTAAAATTTTTGTATAATAGCATGTGAGAACCCTGATGAGAGTACGCTGGATATTCAAGGCCAATCTGAGTTTAGGGGCACTGTCCAGAGTATGCAAGATGCTCAAGGCCAAGTTTCCAAGGACAATTTGTCATAGGCAGGTGCAAAAGGAAGGACACAGTGATTGTACTATACGCAATGCGCAGGCATGCCTTTCTGTAGCCCAGATATTGATATCACTATTTTTCCAGGTCTCTTTTGTCTAAGTTGGTGTAAAGATGTACCAACTGCCCAGCGGGTTTGGCTCAGTGGATGGAGCGTTGGCTTGTGGACTGAAGGGTCCCAGGTTCAATTTCGGTCAAGAGCACATGCCAAAGTTGTGGGCTTGATCCCCAGTAGGGGGCATGAAGAAGGCAGCCAATCAATGATTCTCTCTCATCATTGATGTTTCTCTCTCTCTCTCTCCCTTCCTCTCTGAAATCAATAAAAATATTTTTAAAACAAATAAAAAACTAATAAAGATGTGTTACTGACCATCTGGGGCAAGGCTACTTTTTTAACAATGGCTCCCATGTTTGAGGCTACTTTGAAGAATTTGTTTTGTCTGATGGCTTTGAATATGTCATGCCCCCTTTACACAAATAGAAATCTCCTCATGTATATTATATATACTATAGATGTACTATATTACAAATACATATAGATGCGCGTTAACGTTCCTGGATTGACACATACCAAAATTTGGTGACAAAATTATGTTTGAGAAGGGGAACTAGCTCTTTTTTAAAAATATATATATAATATTTTTATTGATTTCAGAGAAAGAGAAAAAATAGAAACATCAATGATGAGAGAGAATCATTGATTGGCTGCCTCCTGCATGTTCCACACTGGGGATCGTGCCCACATCCCTGGCTTGTGCCCTTACCAGGAATCAAACCATGACTTCCTGGTTCATAAGTTGATGCTCAGCAGCTGAGCCACACCAGCCCACTGGGGAACTATCTCTTTAGGTGAATGGGCTATTTTGAAAGTGAACATTTGCTTTCACTCTAGTATTTCTATAATAATTGGTATTTTTATAATTAGAATATATCTGAAATCCAGAAATAGTGAAAAATGAGAATATAATTGAATAAAATATGGCTTGATTTGACTAACTTCTATACTAAAAACAGAATATTACAAAATGTAACTTGATAATATTTTGATTATTTAAATAATAAATACCATTTGTTTAATAAATGCTACTTTAATGAAAAATTATAATATACTAGAGGCCTGATGCATGAAATTCATGCAAGGGGCTCAGCCCTCACAGCCTTGGCTGCCTTGACCCTCGCAGCCCCGGCTTCGTCTGAAAGATAGTCCAGAAGGTCGTCCAGATGGTCATTCCACTGTTCGACCGTTCAGTCGATTTGTATATTACACTTTATTATTATAGATAGATATATATCCTATGAGAAAATTAAAGAAACTTTTCTAATAGGAAAAAATATAATCACATTATTTTTATTGCAATTTTATTTATGAACCATACTATGAACCAAGAACAGATGGATTTTCATAAATCATAAATAATATGTATTTAAATTCAATATCCAAGATACTTGGCCTATAAAATAGCTGGAGACATTCTACCTAAAATTAATAATAAATCAAGGAGTCAAAATAAGTTAATTTGTTGCAATGGACATGTACTATATAATTAAGATTAGAAGCTCTGTCGTCAAATTTCATGGGCATGCCCAGCCAGTGTGGCTCAGTGTTTGAATGTTGACCTATGAGCCAGAGGATAAAGCTTTGATTCCCCTGGTTGGGGCACATACCTAGGTTATGGTCTTGATCCCCAGTGTGGGGTGTGCAGAAGGCAGCCGTTCAATGATTCTCTCTCATCAGTGATGCTTCTATTTCTCTATCCCTTTCCCTTCCTCTCTGAAATCAATACAAATCTATTTTTTAAACAATTTCATGGGAATAAATTAAGTGTGTGTGCTTGAGAATTTTTTCAAAATTTTTATTGATTGATTTAAGAGAGAGAGAAGGGAGAAAGAGAAAGAGAGAGAAAGATTTGTTGTTCACTTATTTATCCATTAGAGACCCGGTGCATGAAATTTATGCATGGGTAGAGTCCCTAGGCCTGGCTGGCGATCAGGGCTGATCGGGGCCTTCCTTCCCACAGCTGCTGGCTAGGCCCTTCCTTCCCCCATCTGCCAGCTGCTGGCCAGGGACTTCCTTCCCCTTCCTTCATTCCGCACCACCCTCTGGTGGTTAGCACATGTCATACTGAGCAGTCAAACTCCTGAGGGGACAATTTGCACATTAGCCTTTTATTATAGAAGATTTATTGGTTGATTCTTGTATGTGGCCTAACTGAGATCAAATTCAAAACCTTGGTGTATCAGGACAGTGCTCTAACCAACTGCACTACCTGGCCAGCATTTTATTTATGGCCATGGGTTTCTTTGTGGCCCAGAGTAAGTTAATTTAATTTATTATAAATTTTATTGTGTATCATATGGGGAAAATACTAATGCTTACTCTATATAGTTTTTATAGAAATAAATGTTAAAACATATAGTGATTACTTAACAAAATGCAATTGCTCTTTTAGATACATCTCTTCAAATATCCAGAGCCCTATACAATCAGCCCTAGCAAAATTTTCCAAAATTACTCCTCAGTACTGATGTTCCATTTAAACCAGGAGTTGATACATATATCAATTGATATTCTCTTATTTTTTGCACTATCTGTAATTTGGTCTTCCATCCTTACCCAGCTTTACCCATTCATTCATTCAATGTGTTTGTTCTATAAGATAATAAACCAAGTAACTTGTACAATTCCCAGAGAACTGTATACACTCAGGACTTACATTCCACATAGCTCATTTAGCTACACATAGTCTTCTGAACTCCAAAAGCATTTATAATATACTAGAGGCCCAGTGCATGAAATTCATGCACAGGTAGGGTCCCTAGTCCTGGTCAGCAATCATGGCTGTTTGGGGCCTTCCTTCCCTTGCTGCCGGCTGCCGGCTGGGGCTTTCCTTCATTCCAAGCAACCCCCTGGTGGTCAACGCACATCAGCGAGGAGTGGTCAGCTAGGGGTCAAACTCCTGGTCGGTCGAAATCCTGAGGGGAAAATTTTCATATTAGCCTTTTATTATATAGGATTCCATCCAATTAGTCAGTTATGTATTGATTGTTTACTATTAGTAAGATATATGAATGTTTTCACATTTTCATATTATTTCTATATATATTACTTTAATTTTCTCACGTATGTTTGCTGAAATCATATTTCATTCTTTTTTGTCCAACTCAGTTATAGAATGATAGTATAGTGCTTTTTACATTGTATAATGAAAGAAATGTTATTAGATAATTTTTCACATAATATTTGTTTTATAATATTTGTTTTGATCACTTTTATATACCCAACATTTCCACAGGAATCATATAGTGATTTAAGGAGCAATACTAAAAGTTTGTTTTATGTTTAGTTTTTTTCATTATGGATTATGGAACTACTTGATGCTTCACAATCTCTGAATTAATATTTCTTATGACCAAGAATCTATTTTAGAAAATGTGAGTATAAGTCATCTTTGAACTCAGAAATATGACAAATAGCCTTTCAAATTGATAAAATATCCCATTTAACATCTTGCGTCTTCTAAGTACATCATACATTACTAAGCTAAAGAATTTTTAATAACAAATTTATCAATTGTTTCTCTAATCTTAATTCTATATTAATATTATTTTTATTTAATAAGCAATTCTTGAATACTTATAATTTTATGAAAATATTAACTGATATAAATTTTGCCTATATATGTTAAACATTTTTTATTTCTATATGCTTATAGAATTTAAATGTTCTCTATGCTCATAATAAGATAATATTTTACAACATAGTGTGTAAAATAAATTTATTGCTATATTTATATGTGATACCTTTTTTTAATTAGGGAATTATTTTATTAGCAGAAATGCTTATTAAGTTTCAATAGATTAAAATGTGAGTATATTATGCTTTTCCTTCCATTCATTGGGGAATAAATAAGATATAAATCACACAGTGTTGACTAGGAATCATATTAAAAGATGCCAATGTATGCTAATTTTAAATTGCCTATTCTATAAAGTATTGGTCTAGCGTTGGGTGACTACACAATGAGAGGTACACCCTACCATTCCCTACAGGTTCTCTCACGTTTCCACATTCAAATTGATTGTTGAATGACAGGATTATTACAGTCCCTTGTCCAAATAAATTTCCTTTCTGGAGCTAACATTTACTTAAATTCAAGTAAGTTTATATTCATTTTTCAGTCAGTGAACAATAGGAAATTTTCACAGATGGTAACATATCATTTCATGTTCTTCAAGTAAATACTAGAGGACTTTATATACTTTTTTTTTTTTCTTTTTGGTTCTCCATACTATAAAGTAGAATGCTTTCAGAATACTTTTCGGTAAAGACTCATGAAAATGGATAGAACTTCTGCTGCTATTTTCTGATTAACAAATTATGTTATCTAAGTCACTGTTAATCATTTACCTGGCTTTGCACTATCACTTCATTTTTTTCCCATTTTCTTTCTATTATTATTTTTTTTCAATTACAGTTTATATTCAATATTATTTTGTGTTAGTTTCAGGTGTACAGCATATTGGTTAGACAATCATATACTTCACAAAGTGCTCCCCTTGATATGTCTAGTACCCACCTAGCAAATACATAGTTATTACAATATTTTTTTTAGCATATTCCTTTCCTGTGCCTTACATCCCAGTGACTGTTTTGTAACTACCAATTGTACTTCTCAATTCCTTCACCCGTTTTACCCAGTCCCCCAACCTTCTCCCCTCTGGCAACCATCAGTCTGTTCTCTGTTGGGTTGTTGATTTTCATATTATTGAGTTTTGACAGTTTTTAGCAAAAAAAAAAAAAAAAAGATAGAGAAAGTATGGACATGGACAATATGGCAGGTGTGGGAGGAAGGTGGGTGGAGGTAGAAGATGGCATAGAAGGGATAAATGGTGATGGTAAAAAAATTAAAAAGAGAGAATGAAAGATAAGCTGAGAGTAGGAGAAAATATTTACAAATAACATATTTGACACAGGGCTTTATCTAGAATATATGGACTATCACTTCTTATTTTTAAAGTTATTTTTTAATGTGGGTAGTTTATTTTGGAAGTGAAGATATGTATAACATGATACTGAAAGTATTTTAATCCAAAGGAATAAAAATCATAGTAATCACATGTTTTCCTTACACAAAAGCTATTTTTACCTACAATTTCCTCAGTAAAAACAACCATTGTACATTACTTTGGGAGGGGAGAAAAGGTTAAATAGCAAAGTGTGATCTTTATCTGAGGCTCATGCATTAGATAACCCATGGTAGTTTTCTCTACTTGCTGTCATAACAAAAGGAAATTGTAAATTGGAGCACTTTATTCTGAAAACTTGCTACTGAAAGTAATTTTTCTAAACTCTTTCTAGTTTGAATACATTTTAATTTTAAAGAATATCTGTGTCAGTTTCTTAATACCCCCTAGAAGAATCCTTAATGAGTTTCTGTCACAGCTTATTTTCACTTTTTTGTTAGTATAAATTAACACATCATTTAAAAGTATTCATTTATTTAAAACAAGGTTTCCCTCAATGGAAATGGTGGAGTAAGTATTTGCAACTATAATTAATAACAAATAATGGAAAGGTTTAGTGAATTCTTAGAATATATAGTGTTACTTGATACTCTGCTTTATTTTATTATGGACTAGAGGCCCAGTGCACGAAATTCATGCAAGGGGGGGGGGTGTCCCTTAGCCCAGCCTGCACCCTCTCCAATCTGGGACCCCTCGAGGGATGTCTAATTGCCGGACATCCCTCTCACAATCCAGGACTGCTGGCTCTCAACTGCTTGCCTGCCTACCTTCCTGATTGCCCCTAACCGCTTCTGCCTGTCAGCCTGATCACCCCCTAACCACTCCCCTGCCAGCCTGATTGATGCCTCACTGCTCCCCTGCCAGCCTGTTTTCCCCTAACTGCCCTCCCCTGCAGGCCTGGTCACCCCTAACTGCCCTCCCCTGTAGGCCTGGTCCCCCCAACTGCTCTCCCCTGCAGGCCTGGTCACCCCCAACTGCCCTCCCCTGCAGGCCTGGTCACCCCTAACTGCCTTCCCCTGCAGGCCTGGTCCCCCCCAACTGCTCTCCCCTGCAGGCCTGGTCACCCCCAACTGCCCTCCCCTGCAGGCCTGGTCACCCCTAACTGCCCTCCCCTGCAGGCCTGGTCCCTCCCAACTGCCCTCCCTTGCTGGCCATCTTGTGGTGGCCATCTTGTGTCCACATGGGGGCAGGATCTTTGACCACATGGGGGCAGCCATCTTGTGTGTTGGAGTGATGGTCAATCTGCATATCACTCTTTTATTAGATAGTATAGAGGCCTGGTGCATGGGTGGGGGCCAGCTGGTTTGCCCTGAAGGGTGTCCCGGATCAGGGTGGGGGTTCCCTTGGAGCATGAGGCGGCCTGGGCGAGGGGCCTGTGGTGGTTTACAGGATGGCCATGCCCCCTGGTGACCCAAGTGGAGGCCCTGGTATCTGGGGTTTATTTATCTTCTACAATTGAAACTTTGTAGCCTAGAGCGGAGCCAAGCCTTCTGCTTGCTCTGTGGTGGCAGCCATTTCTATTGGGATTTGTGTATCTTCTATAATTGAAACTTTGTAACCTTAAGCGGAGGCCTGGGCCAGCCAGGGTGTGCGGAAAGCTTGGCTTCCTCCATCGCTGGGGACAACCCTAGCCTCCTGCTCTCTCCAGCTCCGTGGCTGCCGCCATTTCTGTTTGGATTTATGTATCTTCTATCATTGAAACTTTGTAGCCTTGAGTGGAGGCCTAGGCCGGCAAGGGCAGGCGCAAAGCTTGGCTTCCTCCATTGCCAGGGAAACCCAAGCCTCCCTCCTGCTCTCTGTGGCTGTAGCCATCTTGGTTGGGTTTATTTGCATATTCACTCCTGATTGCCTTGTGGGCGTGGCTTGAGGGCGTGGCTTGTGGGTGTAGCAGAGTGATGGTTAATTTGCATATTACTCTTTTATTAGATAGGATGGTGGCAATAGAGCTGATATTGTAATCGATAACATCTACACACGCAATATTTCAGATCCCGAAATAATATTATTTTATATTTTAATGTCCACAAAACAAAACTGCTGACAAAAATAGTCAATATAAAGTTTCATTATATCACATGGTTATGACAAAAGAATATATGGTAATGAATATTCACAGTAATTTAGAAACAGATTGTGCCTATATTCATATTTTCAGGGTAGTTTTCTTTCTAATAGTTTAAAAATATTGTTTTAGTTCTATTAATGACATGATCATCTAATATATGCATATCTATAGTCTTAGCTAGTTGATATTTATTAAGTAACATGTTCATAAACATAGCTCTATTAATAAAAAGAATTCAAATGTAAAATTTTGGAATATTATTGGGTACATAATAAATTTCTTATAAGTCACTTAACTTGCTTAAAAAGTAGACATTGAGATGGCAACTTGAACCAAAATGATTTATTATATAGTATATGAAAAATCAAGTAAAAAAGAATGCCAAAAACACCTAAAATACCTAAACAGCCTGCCTAGATGTCTAATGCATTTCTACCTACCTATTTCCTCTTGATAATCAGGTTCACTTTCTCCCCTGGGTGATAAAACCTCCAAATCTGCAAAACCAAGAGTTGCAAGGACATGAAGCACATATTTCCCAAAAGAGTCATTAAATTACGTCACCCAGGATTAAGCCTTTCTCTTGACAATCAATGGTTCTCCACGCACCAAATGTGGAAACTGAAAAAATCTTTCTATTGGGTCAGCCACAACTATTGTTAATTGTGTAACACACCTCTTTTTTTAATTTCTTTATTGATTAAGGTATTACATATTTGTCCTCATCTCCCCATTACCTTCCCAAACCACCCCTCTCATGCCCCCACCCACCTGTTGTCTGTGACCATTGGTTGGGCTTATATGCATGCATACAAGTCCTTTGGTTGATCTCCCTCCCTTACCCCCACTCCCACTACCTTCCCTCTGAGGTTTGACAGTCTGATTGATGCTTCCCTGTCTCTGGATCTGTTTTTGTTCATCAGTTTATGTTGTTCATTATTCCCCATAGATGAGTGAGATCATGTGATATTTATCTTTCTCTGACTGACTTATTTCACTTATCATAATGCTCTCCAGTTCCATCCATGTTGTTGCAAATGGTAGGAATTCCTTCGTTTTTAGCATAGCATAGTATTCCATTGTGTAGATGTATCACAGTTTTTTAATCCACTCATTTGCTGATGGGCATTTAGGCTGTTTCCAGATCTTAGCTATGGTAAATTGTGCTTCTATGAACATAGGGGTGCATATAGTCTTTCTGATTGGTGTTTCTAACTTCTTGGGTTATATTCCTAGAAGTGGGATCACTGGGTCAAATGGGAGTCCCATTTCTAGTTTTTGAGGAACCTCCATACTGTTCTCCACAGTGGCTGCACCAGTCTGCATTCCCACCAGCAGTGCCCGAGGGTTCCTTTTTCTCTGCATCCTGTCCAGCACTTGTCATTTGTTGATTTGTAGATGATAGACATTCTGACAGGTGTGAGATGGTACCGCATTGTCATTTTGATTTGCATCTCTTGGATTATTAGTGACTTTGAGCATGTTTTCATATGTTTCTTGGCCTTCCTTCTCTCTTCTTTTGAAAAGTTTCTATTTATCTTCCTTTTGTTAAGCTGTATGAGTTCCCTGTAAATGTTGGAGATTAAACCCTTATCGGTGATAACATTGGCAAATATGTTCTCCCATGTAGTGGGCTTTCTTGTTGTTTTGTTGATGGTTTCTTTTTGCTGTGCAAAAGCTTTTTATTTTGATGTAGTCCCATTTATTTATTTTCTCTTTAGTTTCCATTGCCTTAGGAGCTGTATCAGTGAAGAAGTTCCTTCAGCATATGTCCGAGATTTTGCTGCCTGTAGATTCCTCTAGTATTTTTATGGTTTCCCGTCTTATGTTTAAGTCCTTTATCCATTTTGAGTTTATTTTTGTGTATGGTGTAAGTTGGTGGTCTAGTTTCATTTTTTTTGCATGTATCTGTCCAATTTTCCCAACACCATTTATTGAAGAGACTGTCTTGATTCCATTGTATGTTCATGCCTCCTTTGTCAAATATTAATTGATCATATTGGTTTGGGTTGATATCTGGGTTCTCTATTCTATTCCATTGGTCTATATGTCTGTTCTTGTGCCAGTACCAGGCAGTTTTGAGAACAGTGGCTTTGTAAATAGCTTGATATCTGGTATTGAGATCCCACATACTTTCTTCTTCTTTCTCAGGATTGCTGCAGCTATTCGGGGTCTTTTTTTATTCCAGATGAATTTTTGGAGAGTTCTTTCTAGGTCTGTGAAATATGCCATTGGTATTTTAATGGGGATTGCATTGAACCTATAGATTGCTTTGGGTGTATGGACATTTTGATGATGTTGATTCTACCAATCCATGAACACAGTATGTTCTTCCATCTGTTTATGTCTTCCTCTATCTCTTTTTTTCAGTGCCCTGTAGTTTTTTGCATATAGGTCTTTTACCTCCTTAGTTAAGTTTATTCCTAGGTATCTTAATTTTTTTGGCGCGATGGTAAATGGGATTGCTTTTTTAGTCTCTTTCTGTAAATTCACTATTGGTGTATAGAAATGCCATAGATTTCTTGGCGTTAAATTTGTATCCTGCTATCTTACTGAATTTATTTTTCTTTTTTTCCCAAATCCTGCTTCCTTACTATTGTTTTCACCTGTATTGATTCCAAAAGCACTCTCTAGGATGATGGTAAGTGGGATACTCCAGCTTCCAGTTCTTGGATTTTGAACCATGTATTCTTCCTACTAAGTTTACAGACCCATATAAGGGTCTTTCATATATTACAGTACATAATGTAAAAACTAGTGGCCAATGCACGAAATCCGTGCACATTAAAAGGGGGACCCAGAGTCAAGTCCCCACCCACCCACATGCACCTCAAAATCACGTGAGACCCAGACCCAGCTGCCCCTTCCCATTGGGCTAGATCCAGACCCGGCCAGTCCCACCCTTGTCAAGCCCCACCGGGCAGGGGCCGTAGCCTCAGGTCTTCTGGCCTGGCGCCAAGACATGGGGCATGGCCTGAGGTCCCCCATCAAGCCCCTCCTGATGGGGGGTCACAGTCTCAGATCCCCTGTCAAGCCCCGCTGGGTGGGGAGCATGGCCTGAGGTCTCCCATCAAGCCCTGCCAGGCGGGGGGGTGGACGCAGCCTCAGGTCCTTCATTAAGCCCCACTGGCAGGTGGGCACAGCCTCAGGTCCCCCGTCAAGCCCCGCTGGGTGTGGGGTGCGACCTGAGTTCCCCCGACCCAGAACTGGGGGTGTACCTGAGGTCCCCCGTCAAGCCCCGCTGGGTGGGGAGCACAGCCTGAGGTCCCCTGTCAAGCCCTGCTGGGTGGGGGCGTGGCATGAAGTCCCCTGTCAAGCCCCAGGGGGGCAGGGGAGGGTGTAGCCTCAGGTCCCTGCTGATTGCTTGTTAAGGCTCCTTAAGGGAACTTGGCCTCAGCTGTGGGTGCAGCCATCTTTGTGATGGAGTGATGGTCAATTAGCATATTCCCTCTTTATTAGATAGGGTGGCACCTCACTCATAAAGCATACCCTTTGAGCTGGATTCTGGAAATTGTAGTTTTGAAACAATCAGTTGATACCATGGTCTAGTCTTCATTCCTGCATCTGCTTTGTGTAACATGTGCCCATAGGTCTGATATGTTAGGTGAAATCCTATGTAGTTAAATAATTCTGTAAATCTATGCAGAGCGATGCTACCTGAAGCTTTCAATGCAGGAAAGTAACCTATATGTTGGAATATGTGTTTATTCCTGTAAAAAAATAACTGCTATCTCTTCTAGGTCAGAAGAAGTCCAAGATAGCCAATTTTTAACTAAGTTTTCAAATGCTCTCCTCAAGGGTTGGGGCTCAATCTTTGTCCCTGTTGCTCATAGGTTGAATAGCAAAAGTGGTGATGGATTTACCAAGCTTGGTAAATAGGAATTCCAGCTGGCAGGCCAATGCATAGCCCCCGTGCCTGCCACCATAGTGACTTCATTTGTTTGCTTTCCTATGCCAGCTCTAGAAGAGCCAATTACAGAAGGTGGCTAACTTCAGCTGACTAACTTATTTTGCCTCCTTAGTTTCGTAGTTCTCTTCCACAGGGGATGTCTCTTTGGGACATTAACATGTGATAGGAGGATTTGCAATTCCCTATGTTTATTAGAGAAGAATAGGAGAGAAGAGAAAGAGAGGATAGTTCTTTCTTTATTTGTAAATTTAAAAACATAATGCTTACTTATAAATTTTAATAAACATTTTTATATATAAAGCAGAAAATATTTTACAGAGTTCTATCACTCCTTATGGAACCTCAAAAATAATAAATCAAGGCACAATGATTACAATTATATGGAAGTCACTTAGAAGTGATAAAGATACATAAATTTAAAATTATATATATATATATATATATATATATATATATATACACATATATACTTGATTAAATACACAAAATAAATACTTATTATCAATGTACAAAGACAAATGCCATGAAGGAGGCATCACTTCAGAAAAATATACGAAGCAAATTAAAAATGAACACAGCTAAATGATTGTAAAGGGATATCACGATCATCAAAGGAAATGAAAATATCAGCAAACAATCTGCTTATTACTGTGCAAATCATATGTCTCAAAGATCCGTTAATCATTTTTCCATGGGCATTTCATACATGCTTTGTTCAGAGTTAATAACTAATTAGCACCTTGTCCCCAAAATGATTTGCTTACTGCATAGTCTGAAATAAAATTATACAAGCTAATATTAACTATTTAAAATAAAAAATATAATGAATTCTCTCATGATGGAACAAAATTCTGCTTCAAAATATCAATACCTAGAGACAATGCCAAGAAAACTGTATAATCAATTGATTTAACCAAAATTCTAATGTGTAATTAATGTGTAATATATATATATATATATATATATATATATATATATATATATATATATATATACTAGAGGCCCAGTGCATGAAATTCATGCACGGGGGGGGGGGGTGTCCCCCTCAGCCCAGCCTGCACCCTCTCCAATCTGGGACCTCTCAAGGGATTTCCAACTGCCTGTTTAAGCCCAATCCCAGTAGGATCGGGCCTAAACGGGCAGTTGGACAGCCCTATCACAGTCCAGGACTGCTGGCTCCTAACTGCTCGCCTGCCTGCCTTCCTGATTACCCCTAACCGCTTCTGCTTGCCAGCCTGATCACCCCCTAACCACTCCCCTGCCAGCCTGACTGATGCCTAAGTGCCCCCCTGCCAGCCTGTTTTCCCTTAACTGCCCTCCCCTGCAGGCCTGGTCACCCCTAACTGCCCTCCCCTGCAGGCCTGGGTCCCTCCCAACTGCCTTTCCCTGCAGGCCTGTTAGCCCCCAACTTCCCTCCCTTGCAGGCCTGGTCCCTCCCAACTGCCCTCCCCTGCTGGCCATCTTGTGGTGGCCATCTTGTGTCCACATGGGGCAGGATCTTTGACCACATGGGGGAAGCCATCTTGTGTGTTGGAGTGATGGTCAATCTGCATATTACTCTTTTATTAGATAGGATACACTGAGTGGCCAGATTATTATGATCTCTGAACGCATAATAATCTGGCCACTCAGTGTGTGTGTGTGTGTGTGTGTGTGTGTGTGTGTGTGTGTGTGTGTATCTATTAGAGGCCCGTTGCATGAATTTGTGCATGGGTGGGGTCCGACCAGCTTGGCCTGGGGGAGGAGACATGGGCGGTTGGCTGGCCTGCCTGCTGGTCGAACTCCTGGTTGAGGGGACAATTTGCATATTAGCCTTTTATTATATAGGATATACACTGAGTGGCCAGATTATTATGCATTCAGAGATCATAATAATCTGGCCACTCAGTGTATAGCCACCAGTATATTAAAACAAAAAGATTGATCAAGTGCATATGTGTGTACATATCTATATATGTGTGTATGTCTTTGTATAAACACTTGCATGTACATGTTCATATGTATCTATATAAATACATATGCAAACACATGCATATGCATATACACATATATTTTTGATGATATGAGATAGCTGATTTAAAGCATAATTATTCTTTTATGTTTTGGTTTTGGGCTTAGTTTTGTGTCTTGTTTATATAAAAAGAAAAAAGTGTGTTTAGGTTTTTGTGCTACTCTTTTATAAAATATAAACTATGTGCTTATGTCTTGTGAAGTAAGTTTTACCTCATTAACATGCTCCTTTTGTTCCTGCAATAATATGTTTTAACAATTACTATTTGTGATTTATAATCAGTTTTTCTACAATAGTCTACTTCAATAATATGTTGCATTTTATGTATCAGTGTTGTTTCAAATTGTTTTATTGCTCTCATAGAATACTTTAACCACTTGGTTTTCATCAATTAATAGAACCACCTAGTGACTGTCACAGGAACTATTTAAAGAAACTCTCTTGCTCCTTTTCCATTTATCATTTATCTGAGAAAAAAAATCCAACACAATTCTAACACTCTTTTATGCCCTGGCTCAAAAAATATTTCATTTTATGTAAAAAATGTATTGTTTATACATAAAGTTATTTTTAATCATCAAAACTCCTTTCTCAAATTACTACCATGTATATCTGAAAAAACTATATTATTTTGATTTCTAAAGGAACATTTTCCTTAAGATTAGGAAAACTCCTCTGTCATTTTTTCTTAGTGGGTTGCATTGAGTTGCATGAGTTCTGTATATATTTTGGATACTAACCCCTTGTTGAGGTTGTTTTTTGCAAATATCTTCTCCCATTTGGTTGGTTGCCTTTTTGTTTTGTTGGTGGTTTATCTTACTGTGCAGAAGCATTTTAGTTTGATATAGTCCCATTCATTTATTTTTGCCTTTACTCTCCTTGCCTTGGGACTCAATTCATAAAATCTTCTCTAAGATCATGGTCTACAAGTTTAGTATCTATGTTTTCTTCTATGTAATTTATTGTTTCAGGTCTCATGTTTAGGTCTTTGATCCATGTTGTGTTAATTTTTGTATATGGGGACAAACTGTAATCTAATTTAATTATTTTCAAGTGGTTTTCATGTATACTTGAAGCCTATATAATCTTACTAACAAACGTCACCCCAATAATTTTATATATATAAAAGGCTAATATGCTAAGTGTCCGACCATCCCACTGGTCACTATGACGCACACTGACCACCAGGGGCAGACACTCAACGCAGGAGCTGCTGAGCTGCAGTGACTTGGCAGCAGCGGTTCTTGGGTGATGTACCCTGAAACCAGAGAGGAGGCAGCCCAATTCCTTGCTGGGCCACCTGATTCCACCTTCAGCAGTGGGTTATGTTGTTGCTGGGGCACTGTTAGCCCCGAATCTGGTTTACTGCACACGTGCATTTGCTTTTCACACCCTGTACGACAGCAACTTTGCAGAGTGCCCTCTCTCACTCGGGACCCCTCAGGAGACATCAGAGAGCCAGTTTCGGCCCGATACCCACAAGTCGAGGGACCCCACCTGCTGAGGGACCCTGCTCACTCCACAAACGCAGGGGAGGGCCCATGGGAGTTTGGCTCCAGGGCATGTCCACCCATATTGACCCGCCTGCCACCTTCTAATTAATTTCCTTTCAATGTGCACAAATTCGTGCGCTAGTTTAATAGTTAAAAAAATTAGGAAAATTTACATCCAGGTTTTATAAAGCTAAAGCAAAATATCTAACTTCATAGCAGAATGTGAATGTTTAAATTGTTTTGTGAAGGAGATGATTGTTATCTTTGCTTTGGTACACTGGAAGGAATATTTCAGTGTTTTTCACAGAAAGAGTTGAATTCCCTGGGTGGAGGGAAACATCTCTCTTACTTTGTCTCTAGGATTTGATGCCTGGATAAATTTCTTTAGGAAGAATAAAACTTCCCTACCTTTGGGTAAGGGAGAATTGCCTTTTCTTAACGACATGACTTGTAGTTAAACCGAGCTGTCCGTTTCTTTTGAGCTACATTTGCCAACACTTATTATTGTAAACAAAATGAAAAAGATTTGTGCACAGGATATAAGTGAATGTGATTGGGTTATAATGAAACCCAAAGATGAGAGACTGATTTACAATAAGACTTCTTCAAAAGATATGTTGAGCAATTCTGTCAAGAGAGAGCCCATACCAAAGGTCAAGATTCTGAGCACAAGAATGTTGCTTAGAGTCTGCAGAGCTAAATGCTTCATCTTTGCCTGAGTGAAAAAAATAAATACTAGTATATGACCTCTGCCCAAGAAAAGTATCGGTAAATTTTCCTGCCTTCATATGAAAATAATCACTGCCTAGTATGTGATAAAATTTATGGTTCATCACTATCTGCATATAATATGAAAATTTATCTCTGAATCATCTCTCCAGAACAATAGAGAAACCAAAGGAAAACCTTTCCCTCCTCCACAAGCACATTTGTGATACTATTCTGCACATGGAATTGGGCTGAGCTAAACATGGGGGTAGAATGAGAAGAAGATGTCACCTCTAGCAAATAAACTTCAAAATGTTCTTGACAATTGCTAGTACCAATCAGCATTCCAAGTCAATTCATAAGTAGGAATAAGTATTACATATTAATCTCTAAACAAGGATTTTAAAATAGTCTGGATAGTCTCTACAGTGTTTTATATACTATACTTATACCCTTTTTTCTAATACTTTTTATTTCTTAATTATTGCCAATATTTCTTAATTTTAAATCTATAAAATTTACAGTGATACACTTTAGGTGTCACTTCTTTATTTCATTTCCAATATACATATTTCTAATATCATTACAAGTTTTCAACTATATTCCAAAAACAAATACAGAGTATTTAAATTGTATTTTGAGTTAAACTGAGCTTTGTGTGTATGCCTTGCCACCTGACCAATACTTGTGATTTTACTGCTTGTCTTCTAACTTTGTCCATTGAGTTCTGAGGACTAGTAGTGACTGTGCTGCACAAAGTGAAAACCAAATTCTTGCTTTGGATTCTTAATGAAAGCTGATAGACGTTCAGCTTAGTAAAATGGCTCAGAATAGTATACTTATCTATGGTACATTTTGTTTCCAGAGTCGAAAATGATGAAACAACATTGTGCTTCTCTTCTGGGTGGTGGATGAATGGAGCTACAATCTGCATTTCGCTCTGGAAGAAATATCCTGATATCACTCCCCCACACATGCCATGACTCCCGGAAACTTCACTCAGGAGGAAGACTACTGCATTTTCATGAGGCTAATCGCTCAGCCTCCAGAATGCATATATCTTACCAGCTCATTCAGGGAACTGGCTTCTTTCTTCCCACTAGGTCTTGGCACTATAAATGTCACAGACCGATATGCTATGTTATGGGGTAGTGAAATGAACAAGGCCCCTGTGGGTTAATTAGAATCTTTAACAGGAGAATTGATATACTAGTAACACACAGGCAGGAAAATGAGATTATACTACTGTTTCCTGATAGATTAAACCAAATTACATCTGGTGTTTTCTCTTAGAGAATAGAGAAAAAGCCTTTAGGAGATGGATAGTTTTCATTCCAGGGGATGCATTAATTTTCTCCAACTTCATTTTTCAAGACATCTGTCTCCTATGCCAACAAATCAGATAAGTTAAATGTGGATATGTGATCAGCACTTTTCAAGTTTTAGCAGTAGAACTTATTAACATAGTTCACTTACTAGTAGTAATGTAGTATTGCTATTGCTTTGCTATTTTGATAGGCAAGTTTACTTTCAGAGATTATACTTATCCCTCCTACAATAATTACTCTTACTTTAAAGGTTAGAAAACCAATGTTAACTGCTGTGTATGTCTATTTTAATATATTCAGGATCTTGGAAGGTATTCATTAGTTGGATGAATGAATGCAGAAAACTCCTAGTGACATGAAATCAGTTCAAAGTTCACTTTGACCAACAGACCACTAGTAGACAACTTCTGGATCACAAGGAATTACTAATAGCTCAGTAAATCAATCAAATACCTGGAAATGTTTATTCCTTTAATGAATATTTACATTGGTAAATGGCCAAGTCTCTTTTTGGATGGAAGACTAAAAGAAAAGTTTACAGTACATAGTTAAGATAGTAACCAAGATCTTTCATTAAGTCTTAAATCTCTGCCTGCTCTTCCCTCCTTCTAGTGAATGATACTGCACATAGTTTATATATTATAAAACAGTAGCACAGAAATCAAAATACATTTTTTGTTTTAATCCTTTCTTTTTAAAAATTATCTTCATTGTTGAAAGTATTACAGATGTCACCTTTATTATTCCCTATTGATTCCCCACCCCACACCTGCCCCTCCTAGGTCTTCACCACAATGTTGTCTGTGTTCATGGGCTATGCATAAATGCATATAAATTCCTCGGTTAATCTCTCCCCACTGCCTTCCCTCTGAGATTCCAGTCTGTTCCATGCTTCTGTGGCTCTGGATTTATTTTGCTCATCAGTTTATTTTGTTCATTAGATTCCCCATATAAGTGATACTTATCTTTCTCAGACTGGCTTATTTTGTTTTACATAATACTCTCCAGGTCCCTTCATGCTGTCTCAAAGGGTAAGAGATCTTACTCTTTTACTGCTGCATAGTATTCCATGGTGTAAATGTACCACAGCTTTTATAGCCTCTGATTTTCTGGGCTCTGCCTTCACCTGCCTTCACCTGCCAGTCAGCTGTCAATCTCATCACTCCAAAGTCTGTTTCTGAAAAAGATTTAGGTAGAATTGGGAGTCTAGACCTCTGGGTCTCCCATGATGTTCAGATTCTGGGTAAAGTGGTGGGTGTGTGTCCCTGTCCCAGAGCTACTCCTCTGAAGTGCCCCAGAATAGTTCCCTTCCCCCAGCTGGGCGGAGACCCTCTGCAGTTCAGTGGGATCACCTGGAGATTCTGTCAGCTCTCCCATGCAGGGAAAGCACCAGACAGGTTCCTGGGATATTGGGATGGATGGCCCCACCCCCAATTGAGTCACTGGTGCTTCCTGAGACTGTTCAAGCGCATAGGCTTGGCTTCTTGGGCAGTCTCCTCTGCAAAGGTCAAGACGCAGAGTGTGGGAGGCGGGGAGGGGAGGGTATCACCTAGGGTGTTTTGTTTTTTCCCTTTTTCCTGAGCTGTGGCTTCTGGGAGCGGCTGGCTCCTTTCAGGAAAACAATGGCCGCTTAGGTTTGGGGAGACATGACCGAATGCAGAACGCCAGGCTGCTGCTTTTCCAAGTCTCCCCGCAATGCTTCCCACCCCAGCCTCTCCAAAGGCACTTCAGGTCTGAACCGCACTCCCTGCACCAAAGCCTTGGGTGTATACAGTAGCTGCAAATGAAACTCCTGTGCTCTGGATTTTAAACTAACAAACAAGAAAACAGAAAATGAGGTTTTCTCTGTGACTGGCTCTGGTCCACCAGCTCCAGACCGCGAGGCAGCCAGCTGTCCTGCCGCCTTTCAGGGATGGATGTTACATGGGCCGCTGGTCTCGGCTCTGGCGCTCTGGGCTGTGGAGCCCAGCCTGGGTTCTGAACCTCAATCTTCTTAGGGAACAGACACTCCGGAACCCCAGAGTTCCCTCCTCAATATTAACCTCCTGCTTGCTGCCCTGGAAGCGGGGCCAGCTTTTCTCTGCACCTCACCCTTCCTCTGGTCTCCAGGTGTTTTCTGTCCTTCCTTGATATACTAGTAAGTCTCCTTCTCAGCTGGACCTCAGTTGGTAATTCTGGGTCTATGTTCCCCACTTTTGTCTCATTTCCAGTCTGGCTCTGGGAGGAGGTCCAAGAAAGGTCTGCCTATTTGGCCACCATTTTTTCTCCTCCATCAAAGTATATATTTTTTTCTTTTTGACATAAAACAAGAAAAAATTAAGCCAAAAACAAAATCATGAAGGAATCATTATGCTTTAAATCAGCTAAACATCTCAGGTTATCAAAAAAATATGTGTATATGCATATTGTATATGTGTTTGCACATGTTTATGTACACAAACATATGCATATATATACATGCATGTGTTTATGCACAGACATACACACATATACATATATGTTATACTAGAGGCCTGGTGCATGGATCTGTGCACTTATGGGGTCCCTTGGCATAGCCTGTGGGGATCGGGCTGAAACCAGCAGTCCAATGCTGCCTGCTGCTCCTGCTCATCTCGGCACCACTGTGCCTGCCACCACCGCCGCTCGGTAGGCTCACTGCCACTCCACTGCGGTCTCCGGGCTGCGGCTGCCAGCTGTGAGCCCTGTGTCTGGTGCCCATAGGTCAGCTGAGCAATGTGCCTGCAATGGGAGTGCACTGACCACCAGGGGGAAGATCCTGCATTGAGCGTCTGCCCCCTGGTGGTCAGTGCACATCATAGTGACCAGTCGACCAGTGGTTGGTCGTTCGGTTGCTTAGGCTTTTATATATATACTAGGGGCCTCGTGCACGAAATTCGTGCACATTAAAAGGGGTTAATTAGAGGAAATAATTTAATATTGCTATTTGCCCTTTCTCTATAATAGAAGTGTCAGAGATGAAAGAAATTTAGTAAAATGTATATGAAAACCTTCCTCCTGTCAGAGTCTGGGGCACACCACGGGACCCAGAGTCAAGTCCCTGCCCACCCACATGCGCCTCAAAATTGCGTGAGACCCAGACCTGCGTGGTCCCCCTCCCCATTGGGCTAGATCCAGACCTGGCCAGTCCCAACCTTGTCAAGCCCCACCGGGCAGGGGGCATAGCCTTAGGTCCCCTGGCCCAGCGCCAGGATGGGGGGGCATGGCCTGAGGTTCCCCAGCCCAGACCAGGGCGGGGGAGCAGCCTGAGGTCCCCTAGCCCAGCACCAGGACGGGAAGTGCACCTTGAGGTCCCCGTCAAGCCCTACTGGGTGGGGGGCATGGCCTGAGGTCCCCGTCAAGCCCTACTGGGTGGGGGGTGAAGCCTGAGGTCCCCCGGCCTGGCGCTGGGGCGAGGGGAGCAGCCTGAGGTCCCCTAGCCCAGCACCAGGATGGGAAGCACACCTTGAGGTCCCCTGTTAAGCCCTGCCAGGTGGGGTGTGTGGCCTGAGGTCCCCTGGCCTGGTGCTGGGGCGGGGGAAACAGCCTGAAGTCCCCTAGCCCAGCACCAGGATGGGAAGCGCACCTTGAGGTCCCCTGTCAAGCCCTGCCGGGTGTGGGGTGGGGCCTGAGGTCCCCTGTCAAGCCCCATGGGGGCGGGGGAGGGCATAGCCTCAGGTCCCTGCTGGTTGCTCATTAAAGCTCCTTATAGGAACTTGGCCTCAGCTGTGGGTGCAGCCATCTTTGTGATGGAGTGATGGTCAATTAGCATATACCCTCTTTATTAGATAGGACTAGTGGCCCGGTGCACTGATTCGTGCACATTAAAAGTAAATTAATTAGAAGAAATATTTTAATATTGCTATCTGCCCTTTCACTATAACAGAAGTGTCAACCAAATTCATGATCGACAATGACAGATTGAAACACACATGTGCGATTGGCTCCAGCGAAAGCTTTTTATGTATTGCGCATACATAAGCCTACTTAGCCTTTTAGAGATATAGAATAAACTTGCTTAATTAGACCTACTTTCTGATGTAGCTAACCTTTTTCCAGCCCAGTGATGCACCCCAACTTCTCTTTCAGGTAATTGTCAGCAGCACAGCAGTAAATATCAACACAAAGCAGATTATTATTGTAAATCACGCAGGGAGAACAAAGGGTAAAATATTTAACTGCAGCAGTGTTTGACTATATTCTGTGCAGTGAGAAAACCTGAAGTCATTTTCAAGTTCCACCATTTCTTACATCTTTTCAGTCGGGTCAAGTTTCTAAACTTTCTAAATCTCCGTTTCTAGCTAATGAAAAGAAAATAGGATTCCACCAAATCTCCTATCTATCTACTCCAGGACTTCTGTGAGGATCAAATGAGATGAGGCACAGGAAATGCTTCACAGACATTTGGTTAAAGTGTGAAATGTTTCTTTTTTTTTCTTTTCCTTTTTTTTTTCTTAAAGTGTGAAATGTTTGCACCTGGCTATAAAGCAAGTCCTGTTCCTGGGCTGAAGAAACTGCAAGGAGGCTAGTCATTGCTAGGGAGAGGAAGCTGGGCATTGCTACGTGACGTCATTACCCAGATGGACACTTAGCATATTAGCCTTTTATATATATAGATATAGACTAGAGGCCTGGTGCACAAATTCATGCACAGGTGGGGTCCAGCCAGCCTTCCCCGATGGGGGCTGATTGAGGCGAGGCCATCAGGGGGTAGGGGACATGGGAGGTTGGCCGGCCAGCACCACCTCTGATAAGGGGGGTGGGGTTGGCTGGGGGAGGAGCCACAGGCCATTGGCCAGCTGGCCCTGCCCTCAATCAGGGTGGGGGGCCAATTGGGGGCAGGATCATCCAGGGGGAGGGGCTGTGGCTGGCTGGAGGAGGGGCCGCAGGAGGTCAGGGGGGCTGATCAGGGCGCCAATCGGGCCAGTTGGCCGCCACATTACACACATAGTGACTGGTTGTTCTATTGTTCCGGTCGCTTGGCTTTTATCCTATACTAGAGGCCTGTTGCAGGAAGATTCCTGCAAGAATAGGGCTTCCTCGGGCCTATTCCTGCAAGAATAGGGTTTCCTGCAGCCATCTCTGCTGCCTGCCTGCTTCCCTCCCTTCTCCGCCATCCTGCTTTATTCTCCACAGCTTCGCTCCCTTCTGTAGCACCTGGCTTCCTTCTATGCTGTCTTCAGTCTTCACTCTGTGCCTGGATATGCAAATTAACCACCATCTTGGTTGGGTTAATTTGCATACTCACTCCTGATTGGCTGGTGGATGTGGCTTGTGGGCGTAGTGGAGGTACAGTCAATTTGCATGTTTCTTTTTATTAGGATAATAAAGAGGTAATATTCAAATTGACTGTAACACCCTCACAAGATGGCTGCCTGCAACCAGTCCAGCAGCAGGGTTAGTGAGGGATGATCAAATGACTGAACAGCAGGCTGCGTGGGGTGACCAGGCTGGTGGGGGGCCATGATGGGCGATCACGCTGGCAGGGGTGGGGCAGCTGGGGTCAACCAGGCCAGCAGAGGGGGACAGTTGGTGGCGACCAGGCCAGCAGGGGTGGGGGGCAATTAGGCTGGCAGGGAGGGCAGTGAGGCATGACTAGGCCAGGAGGGGGGGGAGTTGGGGGCAACCAGGCCAGCACACAGAGGCAGGGAGGGGCGATCAGGCTAGCAGGGGTGGCAGTTAGGGGCGACCAGGTAGGCAGGCAGCTGAGTGATTAGGAGCCAGTGGTCCAGGATTGTGAGAGGGATGTCCAACTGTCGGTTTAGGCCTGATCCCTGGGCCTAAACCGGCAGTTGACATCCCCCAAAGGGTCCCAGATTGGAGAGGGTGCAGGCTGGGCTGAGGGGACCCCCATGCATGAATTTCGTGCACCGGGCCTCCAGTATATATATAAATAGGCACACACATATGAACCTTATCAATTGTTTTGTTTTAATACACTGACGTGGTTGCTTACACATTAGAGTATGAGAGAACAGTGATATGCAGTGTTATTTAATTCTATCCAAATGTTTGCATTGCATACCACAGGTTCCAACTATTTTCTAACTTTCAGATGAGAGAACTGGTGAAATGATTACTGAACATAATTTAACAACCTGCAGGATAAGCTTCCTTTTTACCATGAGCTTTACCACAGCAGCTGCCATATCTGTCAAAGCCAGGCCTTCACTAGGAACTCTGTTTTTACTGCTAAAGTTAATATCTTGATTGTTTTGTCATTGTATAACATGAAGATCCAATATCCTATACACAAAGCAAACAAATGCTTGGATCTTTTGTAACCTACTTATCTAAATTATGAAACCCAGATTTCCATATTGTTGAGTATAGTTACATTCCTGACACAATTTTCCATTGGTCAGAATATGGGTGAGAACAAAATTCACTTTGGCTAGAATGAGGGTGGGAAAGTGATCTCATAGTGTTAAACAGCTTGCTGAATTATATGAGTGCTTAATGAAACTTACTCTAGCCTGAGCTTCTGATTTCTTTTTTTCTTTATTTTTTTATTGTTTAAAATATTACATATATTAGTACATATATCTCCTTTCTTTTCCCCATTGACCTTCCCCCAGCCTCCCTTACCCCCTGTCGCATGCCCTAATCCCACCCCCCCACCCCCAGTGTCTTGTGTCCATTGGTGTGCTTATATGCTTGCATTCAAGTCCTTTGGTTGATCTATTTCCCTCCCTCCCCAACACTCCCCAGCCTTCCCACTGCAATTTGACAGTCTGTTGGGTGCTTTACTGCCTCTGTATTTATCTTTTTGTTTATCAGGTTATAATGTTCTTTATTTTCCATAAATGAGTGAGATCTTGTGGTATTTTTCTTTCATTGCCTGGCTTATTTCACTTAACATAATGCTCTCCAGGTCCATCCATGCTGCTGCAAATGGTAAGAATTCCTTCTTTTTTTATAGCAGCATAGTATTCCATTGTGTAGATGTACCATAGTTTTCTAATGCACTCATCTGCTAATGGACATTTAGGCTGTTTCCAAATCTTAGCTATGGTGAATTGTGCTTCTATGAACATAGGGGTGTATATATCCTTTCTGATTGGTGTTTCTAGTTTCTTGGGATATAATCCTAGAAGTGGGATTGCTGGGTCAAATGGGAGCTCCATTTTTTAGTTTTGTGAGGAAACTCCACACTGTTCTCCACAGTGGCTGCACCAGTCTGCATTCCCACCAGCAGTGCACAAGGGTTCCTTTTTCTCCGCATCCTCACCAACACTTGTCGTTTGTTGATTTGTTGATGGTTGCCATTCTGACAGGTGTGAGATGATACTGCATTGTTGTTTTGATTTGCATCTCTCAGATAATTAGTGACTCTGAGCATGTTTTCATATGTCTCTTGGACTTCCTTCTGTCTTCTTTCAAAAAGATTCTATTTAGGTCTGTTGCCCATTTTTTTATTGGATCATTTATGTTCCTTTTATTACGTTGTATAAGTTCCTTATAGATGTTGGAGATTAAACCTTTATCAGTGATAACATTTGCAAATATGTTCTCCCATACAGTGGGCTTTCTTGTTGTATTGTTGATGGTTTCTTTTGCTGTGCAAAAGCTTTTTATTTTGATGTAGTCCCATTTGTTTATTTTCTCTTTAGCTTCCATTGCCCTAGGAACGGTATTGGTGAAGAAATTGCTTCGGCATATGTCTGAGATTTCTCTGCCTGTGGATTCCTCTAGTATTTTTATGGTTTCCCGTCTTATGTTTAAGTCCTGTATCCATTTTGAGTTAATTTTTGTGTTTGGTGTAAGTTGGTGGTCTAGTTTCATTTTTTTGCATGTATCTTTCCAATTTTCCCAACACCATTTATTGAAGAGACTGTCTTGACTCCATTGTATGTTCATGCCTCCTTTGTCAAATATTAATTGAGCATAGTGGTTTGGGTTATTATCTGGATTCTCTATTCTATTCCATTGGTCTATATGTCTATTCTTGTGCCAGTACCAGGCTGTTTTGAGAACAGTGACTTTGCAGTACAGCTTGAAATCTGGTATTGAGATCCCACCTACTTTGTTCTTCTTTCTCAGGATTGCTGTGGCTATTCAGGGTCTATTTTTATTCCAGATAAATTTTTGGAGAGTTCTTTCTAGGTCTGTGAGATATGCCATTGGTATTTCAATGGGGAGTGCATTGAATCTATAAATTGCTTTGGGTAGTATGGACATTTTAATGATGTTGATTCTACCAATCCATGAACATGGTATGTTCTTCCATCTGTTTACGTCTTCCTCTATCTCTTTTATCAGTGTCCTGTAGTTTTCCGCGTATAGGTCTTTTACCTCCTTAGTTAAGTTTATTCCTAGGTATCTTAATTTTTTTGGTGCAATGGTAAATGGGATTACTTTTTTAGTCTCTCTTTCTGTAAGTTCATTAGTGGTGTATGGAAATGCCATAGACTTCTTGGCATTAATTTTGTATCCTGCTACATTGCCGAATTCATTTATTAAGTCTCTTAGTTTTTTGATGGCATCTTTCGGGGTTTTTATGTACAATATCATGTCATCTGCAAATGAGGACAGCTTTCCTTCTTCTTTTCCAATTTGGATGAATTTATTTTTTCTTCTTCTTGTCTAATTGCAATGGCTAATACTTCCAGTACTATGTCGAACAGGAGTGGTGAGAGTGGGCATCCCTATCTTGTTCCTGTTCTTAGGGGAAATGGTTTTAGTTTTTGCCCATTGAGTATGATGTTAGCTGTGGGTTTATCATATATAGCTTTTATTATGTTGAGGTATGATCCTTCTATTCCCACCTTGTTGAGAGTTTTTATCAAGAAAGGGTGTTGGATTTTGTCAAACGCTTTTTCTGTGTCAATTGATATGACTATGTGATTCTTATCTCTCAATTTGTTTATGTGATGTATCACGTTTATTGATTTGTGGATATTGTACCATCCTTTCATTCCTGGGATAAATCCTACTTGGTCATGGTGTATGATCTTTCTGATGTAGTGCTGGATCCAATTTGCTAGAATTTTGTTGAGGATTTTGGCATCTATGTTCATGAGGGATATTGGCCTGTAATTTTCTTTCCTTTTGTTGTCTTTATCTGGTTTTGGTATTAGGGTGATGCTGGCTTCATAGAATGAGCTTGGAAGTGTCCCTTCCTCTTGAATTTTTTGGAATAGTTTGAGGAGGATAGGTTTTAGTTCTTCCTTGAATATTTGGTAAAACTCTCCTGTGAAGCCGTCTGGCCCCGGGCTTTTGTTTGCTGGAAGCTTTTTGATGACTGCTTCTTGCTGAATTATATGAGTGCTTAATGAAACTTATTCTAGCCTGAGCTTCTGATTTCTAAAGCCATAATACATTAAATGGACTTCCTTAGTAGCCGATCTCTGTCATATTCAAAAACCGTAGAAGACCAATAAATTAGTAGATTCCAGCTACAAATGTTGGTTCCAGATCCATGACTTTCTGCTCCAATCAGAAAGTTTCCTGCTGATTTGTAGCTGCAAGAACTTCACCACCTCCAGCTGGATCTGGAATCTCCAGCACTGCCTCTTTCTCTTCATTTGTCTCAGTTCCACATTTAAGTTTACTGTAAGTATAACTTCCTGATGAAATCTGAAAAACACACTTTTTAGTGTTCTAGCCTCTTCATGTTACAAATGATGTTGAATGTTTGTTAAATGAGGTAATCCTCAATATCAGCCATATTTTAAAAATCTCTCACCCATTGATAGATTCACTTGAATTTTTATTGTAATTCACTTACCATTTTTTTTTCTTATTTAAATTACTAACAACAATTTTCTTGGATTTTCTGCACAGAGTTGAGATTAAAGCATGTGCTCTCAGAAGAACATTCCCAGACTTAAAGACTTTACCAAAATCGGTAACATTAAATATCTGGAAGACTTTTCTGAGCACATTTTATTTTTAATATATGCCTTTGTTATTACACTGAATGCCCTAAAACTTGCTGCCCTATAAGCATTTTTGGGAAAGAATTATTCCAAATTTCAATATGTCAAGCTGTGATTAATCAACCCTGTTCCCTCAAAGATTAAATTACTACTGCAAAAGGTCAATAAATGCTAATGATTGTTATCTGGCCTTAGAGCTATGAATGGAATTCTTAAAAAAAATGATTTAAAAATTAAAGTTATTATAGAATAAATGATTGGAAAAATCAACTGAATTTGTTAGCTTTGTTGTGAAAACCTTTATTTATGACTCAACAATTAGTGTCCATTCTTCATAGGATGTTGTGCTAAAAAGAACACCAGTCATATGGAATAAATATTGGTCTTTATTATTGAAAAAGAATGGAAAGAAAACAATTGCACACGTTTGCTCAATAGTACGTATTATATGACTGATACTTCTAAATATTCTGAGAAGTATATAAAGGAGACTGGAGATATTTCTGGAGTTTAAATATAGTTGAATTCACAAGCACTGGGCTGTTAATTTTCATGTGTGCTATGTTATCTAAATTCAGGGGGGAAATTATCACTATAAAAATAAAGGAATGAAGGCTCATATTTGTGAAGTTATTATATTCATGAAGTCAAACAAAGTGTGTGTTATCAGAAATCCAGAGCTATAACACCATGTTGCTTACAGTCTGAAAGGACAGGCAGAAATGTGAACAACAGATTTTCCTAAAATGAGTAGAATGATAAGCATATCAGTAGAAATACAGAGTATTTTGGATAGCTAGAAAAGAGAGTGATATACTTTGAATGAAAATACAGAAACTAATTCATGATGGGAAATTATGCTTTTGAAATTATCAGATTATCTTTAACAAGCAAAGATTTAGAGAAAAGCATGTATGCCTCTCAGTCTATAACAGTGGGTGATGCCTAGAACATGACATTAGTAGAAGGATATATTCAGAGAATCTTGAAACAGAAACCCTTGCTAAAAGCCTTTAACAGTTCACAATGAATTAAGGGAACTAGGACAAAAATACAATAGAACCAAAATAAGATTTGAAGAGATTACTAAAGTTAAGCCTACAAAATTTGGAGTCCAATGGAATATTATGTATAAATGAAATGGGAAACTAAAACTACTTCTGCTAGTTTTAGTATGGTAGACTGAAAGTATTTTGATGCTAACAGAGACAGCAGAATGAAATGTTTGGAGAAGGGGTAGAAAAAATACAATTTTGAGACATTGTAATTTGCTTATAAAGATGGGGATATTACAAAAACAGGTCAAAATTCATTAAAGTCAAAAGATTAAAAGGTCAGATAAAACTGTGATTTAGAAGCCATGCATGTAGAGAAGATAATTGTGATGGTGAGATTGAAAATTTATTCTGTAGAGTATTTTGTAAAGGTGCTGAAAACAAAATTTTCCAAAATTCCCATACTTAAAGGTCAGGTAGGCAAAAGACTGATTTAGGAAAACAAGGTTAAAGAAGGAAGAGCACAAGTAGAATACTCAGAAGCAAAATAATAAGGAATTCAAGCAGAACCGCTTTTTTTTCTCTCTCAAAGGAGAAATAGTATGAAGGCATGATAATTTGAATTTCCTAAGTTAGAAGTTGCAGTAGATTTGTTTGGAGTATTAGTCTTTCTCAAAATGTATCCTTTAGACTTCTAGACATATATTATAGATGTCACACATGCATTAAAAAGGAAAACAATGTATCCATATTCAAATTGGTTTGAGAAAAGTTATAATCTATATAACTCACTTGGTGTTTCCAGATATCCTTCAGCACATACAAGGCTTTGATAACCTCTGAGGTAGGGAAACCATATGAAATTTGCCTTTAAATAGAGTGTCTCAATATTGAGATAATGAAATCAGACAAGAATAGAAAGTTGATATTAGAGAGAGAAAGTTTTACTAGAAAGAGAAAGTACACAATGTAGCCTTTACTAGGAATATTTTTTCTAAGTCTAATAAATGGTAATGTTTGGTTGGTTAAAGAGCAATTTTTTGAGGATTCTATAAAGAATTTTAGGTTCCACTAGGATGTTTGTGAGGCAGATTTTATACATACTTCCAGTTTATTCAATGTTTACTTTTAGGTTTAAAAGAAATATTACTTTTATTAATGCAAGTTATTTACCATAAATAGTTGAAATACAAAAATTAATATGAACAAATTACATAAAGGGAGGTTACTTTTATTTTGTTCAGGTCATTGATATATAGCACTTTCATTATACAGAATAATAAAGATGCAAGTTGCAAGTGAACAAAAGAGTAAATAAGAAGAGTAATATTTTAAAATTACAGCAGTTCCTAATCTAAGACTTAAGTAGTACAGACTTGAGTTTGTTAAATAAAAGTAGCTGAAACATGTAAATGCCCTAATATTATATTTTCATTTTATTATTTGCCTATCTTATATTTTTTATTGATCTTTTGAGAGAGGGAGAAGGAGAGAGAAACATCAATGTAAGAGTTAAACATTGATTGGCTGCCTCCTACGTGCTGTATGCCAGGGATCAAGGCACAACCTGGGTATGGGCCCTGACCAGGAATTAAAGTAGCAACCTTTCGGTGCGTGGGATGATGTCCAACCACCTGAGCCACACCAGCCAGGGCTGCCCATTGTATTTGATGGCATTTCTATCCTTCCACTTGTTCAGTTCAGAAACATGGGCATGAGCCTTGCCTTCTCAATTTCTCCCACATCCCACATACAAACTATTAGGAAATCAGGCTGACTCTCCTCATACTTACCATTCCACTGCTCAGAACTTGGTGAGCGCCTCCAGCATCCCTTGCCTAAATTACCACGCTGTCTTGAAATCGGTACCCCACACTTCCCTTTCTGATCTATAAATCTATTTGCAAGAAAGTAGACAAGATAATAAGGCTTTTAAAATGTGAGCTCTGGGCTTAAAATCCTCCAATAATCCCCCATTTTACTATGAATAAAAGAGGTTTTTTTTATTGTGATTTTACAATGGTCCACAAAGCCCTACCTCAGTGGAATATCACATAAGGGGCAATTTACCTCCAGAGGACATTTGGCAATGTCTAAAGACAAGTTTGATTATCACTCCATCAGTTGAGGGTTCTACCGGCAACAGAGGGGTGGGGTCCAGGAAAGTGCTAAGTATCTTATAATGTGCAGGATGGCCTGCCCACAACAAACTTATCCATTTCAATAGTGTGGAGATGGAGAAACCCTATCCAAATGATATGAACCCCACTGCATTTCACATTTCATCTTTCACTAATTCCCTACCCTTTGTTCACTCACTCCATTCTATCACTCTATTTTCTTTTCCACAAACAAACCAGGAACATTTTCTTTCTTTTTTAATTTCTTTATTGATTAAGGTATTACATATGTGTTCTTATGCCCCCTTTACACCCCCCAAACTCATGCTCTCACCCCCCTGTTGTCTGTGTCCATTGGTTAGGCTTATATGCATGCATACAAGTCCTTTGGTTGATCTCTTTCCCTTACCCCCACCCTCCCCTACCTTCCCTCTGAGGTTTGACAGTCTGATCAATTACATTTTCTTTAATTTATTATTAATTTTATTTTTTCTAGCTTTATTGAGATGTAATTGATCTACAACATTATGTGAGTTTAAGGTATACAACATGATGATTTGATACATTTATAAATGACAAAATTATTGCCATCACAGCATTAACAAACAACTGCATCATGTTACATCATTAACATTTATTTTATTGTGGTGAGAATATTTAAGATTGAATTCAGGCTTTTATGCCATTTTTGTCTCTGCCTGAAACTCTTGTCACTCAGATATCTACTTACGCAATTACCTGATCTGTTTCAAATTGGTCAAATGCTATCTTCTAAGTAAAGCATTGCCTACCTGCCTCCCCTGATCCACTTGTTTATTTTGTTATAGCCCTTAATAATTTTTAGCATACTATATACTTAACATATAGTCATTTTGTTTATTGATAAATTGTTATCTTCTACCAAAATGTGAACTCCCTGAAGAGAGTATTAAGTTTGTTTTGTGTGGTCATTTATCCAAAATATCTGGCACAAAGTAGGCATTCAATAAATATTTATTAACTTAAGTAATTTACTTTTCACCTCATTTATTGTATTTCCAATGAAATTTTGACTAATATCTTTACTAGTTTGTGTGGAAAAAAAAGTGCTAATTTTTATCTTCCATCTGGGTTGGCGTGATCTGTGGCTAAATATATTCCTGTTTGCTTGCTATTTTTTTCCCCTGGAGAAAGATAAAAATACATTGCAGCCTTGTATTTTCTTTTGTTTATGTGTGGAAAAGAAATATGGAAGATAAAAAAGGGGAACTGTTGATTTCTAAGGGCAAACAAAAATATTAGAATGCAGACTCCTTCTTAACCATTATTTAGTGCTTTTATACCTTTAAAAAAATAAAAAAATAAAAAAAAACCTTTGTCCTAAAACTATAGCCCAAATTTTTCCATTTACATATTTATATCTCAGTAAAGCATCTCCATGTAGGTCATTACTGCTACAGCAGGAAACAATGCATTGGGATATTGGAGACTGATTAGTTGCTAGGCTGTGCTTGTTAACATGCAGACTCTTGAGTGAAAATTACATTAGCATATTTCTTTCCTTGTCCAGGATGACACACATTTCTCTTTGCCTGCCTAATACTATTATCATGTTTGCACATTCTTGTCCTGGGAATTAATTTTTCACAGGTTTTTCTGTTTGCTCCACTTTTTCAATCTATTTTTGATTCTTTAAAATTTTATCTTCATAGAATTCTGGCATTAGCTAGTGAATTGTTCAAAACAGCATTTTCTTTGATTTTTTTAAATTTTTATTTTTATTTTGGGTTAGACCCTCAGAGAGACTATGGTTAGGGTTTGACCATGGGATGCTGTGCTCTTTTAAATACTTATCATTTATACGATTCTCTCTGCTTTCTTTCATATAGCAGGTTCACTGCCCTAAACATTTCAAACTTATGCATTTTCCCCAAACACTCTCTACTCTGATTTTTATTCTAAGAAAATATAACTGTGCAACTGTCATTAAACATAATCAAATATATTAATCCCAACAATTAAGCGTATAAAGGTGTAATACATGAATCTGCAGGAAATGCATCAGAATGTGACATATGCTTATAAATTTAAGTTTAGAATATGTCATTGAAGTTTTATACTTTAATGCAAGGTTTTCAAATGAAGGAAAAAAATGGGAAGTGAGGAAATATTAAATGTGTTTTAAAAGATAAACACTAATAAATGAAGGGTTAAACAATAATTTAAAGGGCTTCTGGCTTAAATGGCAGAGTAAGATTACACTCTGATACATTTTCTCTATTCCCAACACATAACAAAGATAAATAATATGTAACAGTAGAAATAAGAAGTCATAGATTATCTCAAAAGCAAGGTAATTATCTCCTTTGACCAGAAAATTAAAAAGAAACTCAAAATAATACTTACTAGTGAAGCAATGCCCACAGACTGTTGTTGCTTTGAATTTTGAGGCTGGCAATTTAAAGACACTAACAATACTCCAGAAAAAGGGAAGTTTCAAGTTGCCCTGACTTTTCACAGGTATGTTATTTTAGATCAGTGGTTGGCAAACTCATTAGTCAACAGAGCGGCAAACCGCGTCTCGCGAGCTGCATGTGGCTCACAAGCCGTGGTTTGCCGACCACTGTATTAGATGTAAGAAGACAGTAGGCTCAGTAAAGATCGAAGTTGATCTTTGTCAGGGAAGATACTAGCCTAGGACAAAACTACCCACTATAAACTGATTTTTAATTAAAGATTTTGATTTCACACCATCCTTTGTGGTTACTTTAGGTCTCTTGAGTTTGCAAGGCCGCCACACAGGCCTTTCCAGAGTTAGGTTAGTACAGTGGTCTGCAAACCATGGCTCACGAGCCACATGCGGCTCTTTGGCCCCTTGAGTGTGGCTCTTCCACAAAATACCAAGGCCTGGGTGAGTCTATTTTGAAGAAGTGGTGTTAGAAGAAGTTTAAAAAATTTGGCTCTCAAAAGAAATTTCAATCGTTGTACTGTTGATATTTGGCTGTGTTGACTAATGAGTTTGCCGACCTCTGGGTTAGTACATGGCTCTTTTTCATCCACAAAAGAAAAGAATAGAAACACTGGTGATGCTGAAGAAGTCATCCCCTAGATTTCCTAAGGACTCATCAGAAATGCATAGTCCAAATACCAAGAATGATCAATAAAAATACATTCTCACCATCCATATCATAATTACTATGGAACATCAGGATAAAGAGAAAAATATTAATTACCAGAATAGAAAAAAAAGATTACTTGTTAAGAAAAAAATTGATAGAAAGCATTCTTCTTTATACTAGGAACATATTCCAGGAATAAAAGTTATATCATGTATTTGTTGGAGATAAATGTTATCTGTCCTGACTTCCTCGGCCCACAGGATTTTCTTTCTCCTTTAGCTTCTTTAGCGTTAGCACATAATATGTATTGGTTTCCTTGATGAGTAGTATATGTAAAATTCAGTTTCAACTATTCGGAAACAACCATGACATTGTATTTATAATTTTGGGAAGCATACACTTGACTATCAAAAGGAGACTGGTATTCAGAAGTGACACCTGAGTTATCAAGTAGCATCGACCTATCTATACGGCCTAATAGACTTTGCTTTGCTCTTCCTTTGCCCTTGCTCATGCTCTAATGGTAGATGACAATTTGCATGGGGATTTAATTCCCAAATCAGTAGGGAAATAAGTAAAAGAAGTGCCAAGGTTGTGCTATACTTTATGTAATTGAAAGGGTTAGCTAGCTAGCTTAATGAGGAAGGTTAGGGAATAAGGAGGATCCATGGGAGAGGAATGCATAGATGGAGACTTAAAGACGCCAAAATACTCATCATACTTATAAAGAGGATAGAGAAATGCCACAGGAAGCGGGGGTCCAGGAAGATGGAAACTTTTCTGGCTGAGCAATTAAAACAGCCATAAACCAAGGACAGACAGGGATATCTCTGGCCTGAGCAGCCAGGAGATGAAAGGCAACTCCAACCAGCAAGATAAGGGGGAGAGACAGAGGAGAGCACCACGTGGGCTTTGAGCTTTGAAATCTAATTATATGTAGCAGAACGACCAATGAGGAAAACATGGGGTTCCAAATTAAGGAAAGGTCCAGCAAAGACCTGCAGCATATATAAATTGGAGACAAAGGGACATGAGGCAGGATCTCTTATTTTTCCCATTAGAGAGAAAGAGAGTGAGAGCAGGCTTTTTATCATTGGGGGGCCCATCCCCATAGGGTCCCCTTTGGGGACACCCCTGCCCAGATGAAGTTTGTATCTGCTTCCAATAAACTTCTACATTTTTTTATTAAAGAATTCTTTTTGTCCACAAGTTTATTCTTCAAACTTCATGAGGACAAGAACCCATGGGAAGAAAAGTCTGCACCCCAAGCCCCAATTTCATAATGGGACATACAAATAAATATATTTATTTTACTTGAATTAGACAACAGTTTAGTTATTTTTGTGAAAATAACATTTGAGATGAAATACATATTATATATATTATATAATATATTATATACTTTTATTTTATATATATACATATATACATATATACATATATACATATATACATATACACATATATACATATATACATATATATATATATAATACTCTTGTTATTTTGTTGTTTTGATCATGTGCTGAACTCTCTCAGAAGGTAGTGTATTCCCTGGTTTTATAAGCCTGATTTACTGGGAATATGAAAGAGGAAATTCATGAATCAGGTACTCTCAAAGTGCAGTCTTTAGTTTACTTGCAAGTGAAACATTTGCAAATTCAAAACCTGAGTCACTCTACCAGGCAAAGAATCATGAGCATCTGAGAAGTTTTTGTGTTTTGTTTTGTTTTGTTTTGTTTTGTTTACACCAAAGCGGATATGAAATAGTTACTAGCAGAAAATAGTCATCAATGACAGCTCTGGCCATATCCGTTGCAGAATTAAGGACTCTGATGGTTATAAGCAATGTATTTCTTATTCTGATATGAATATATTTGAAAATACACTTTGCAATTTATTTCTTTTCTCTCTCAATCTCATGCCATCTGACATAATATCTTAATAGCAGTTAATTGTATTTCTTGTTAATTACTGGGAATATTAAAGGAAGGATGGGAATGTGAGTCAGCAGTAAGAATAAACTTCTATAAAGATGGGTAAAGAAATGGCGTATCTTCTTTTCAGGGTATGACTCTGGTGTGTTTGTAGCTGAGCAGGAAAGATTGCATTATGGTTGCCTTTTTATGCAATTTAAATTTTATTTTACACTTTTTAAATTTACTTTGGACCTAGCACGTCCTGGGGTTTTATATACTGAACTGCTCTGCTCCAGATAGTCAAGTTCAATAGCAGTTTCCTTTCACATTTACCAATTTTTTTGTTTAAGAAATAGTAAGTATGTTTCATTTTTTAAAGTTTTATAATCATTTTATTATAAATTTATTTAAATCACTTTGGAGCCAGCATGTTCTTAGGCTTCACCCATTCATCAAACTGCTCTGTTGTGAGATAGCCAAGTTCAATAGCAGTTGCCTTTGAAGTTGATCCATTTTTGTATGCTGTCTTAGAAATCTTTGTTATTTTTTTCATACCCTACATAAGGAATAAAAGCTATCACAAACATTGTTCTATTGCCTTACTTTGAATTTAAGCATGGTTAAAGGATGTATATTGATGCCAAATTGACAACGGGTAGACATCAGTGGACTGTGGTAAGTGAATTTAGCACTACATTTTCCAAAAGGACAAATAGTTGCAGGTTACTTTCAGCTACAGGAAACATTTTACACACATTTTTGCATCTAAAAAGCAGAAGGCAAATCCTTTTTATGCTTAGACGCTGGGCAAGGAGCACCAGCTGCTCTTAAAGGGCATCCATGCTGTCACTAATCTATGGCATCACCAGTTCTCAGCAACTCCCTCTCCGATTTCTGAATCCCAAGCCAGCATTTTTTTATTTTTGATTCTGCACATAAACTACAACTCAGCTGAGCTACAGGGGGTAGTGGGCTGGTGATGAGGACTGAGGCTGATACCCAGGGTGGATAGTAGGATGGGGCTAGCTGTGAGTGTCGGGCTTGGCGCAGGGGCTTGGCACAGAGTGCTGACCCAGAGCTTAGCAGGTGCTGTGGAGTGAACAGAAACACTGTCACAGGCAGCACTGTAGTTCCTCAGTGGGACTAATTGCTGTTATCGGCACTGCATGAAAAGCCAAGCCAGCATTTTCCACCTGTGGGAAGCCATTGGGCCCAGAGCCCCTTCAGCTTCTCCATCTCCTAGGCTAGGTAAAAAGGAAAGGAACCAGCTTCTCCTGCTGGTTGTTATTTTGAGGGCGCAGGAGTCAGAGAGCAGCACAGGTTCCAGCTTTTCCTGGAAAATTCCAGTTTGTTTAAGCACCTCCACACTTTTCCACCTCACATACTGATTGTTATCCCTCTCCTACCAAATGCCTGTCCTGATCCTACAGCCCAGCACAAGACAGAGTCTAACATAACCTGTTTAACCAACTTTCACAGTTGTATAAAGCTAAATTCTAACATAACCTGTTTAACCAACTTTCACAGTTGTATAAAGCTAAATTCTAACATAATCTGTTTAACCAGCTCTCACAGTTGTATAAAGCTAAATTACTACAACAAATCCCTTAGTTTATATACTGTTAGTAAATCTGTTTCTTTGATGAAGCCTGTGATCTACAATTAAGTAGTGTGTGTGTGTGTGTTTCTCCAACCTTATTCTTCTGCTGTTTTGCTGGACACAATCAGGGATTGTTATTGAAATGATTATTATGTTATTGAAATAATTCAAATGCTGGTATATTGGAAATGATATAAAAGACATTGATAATTCATATGCCTTCAAAGTGTGGTCTGTAGATCACCTGCACCTAAATAATCTTTAATCTCTGAGGTTTGATAAACTGCAGAATCTAGAACTGTTTCTCAGACATTGTGATGACCAAATCTTGAAATTTGTGCGGTTGTTGTTGTTTTTTTGGAATTTTGGGTTTTATACATTTGAACAGCATTCCCTTATATTCAGAGTAAACTCCAAGTGGATTAAATATTTAGATATTTGTATTTTTTAAACTTTTAGTACATTTATTGGGGTGAAATTGGTTAATAAGATTATAGAGGCTTTAAGTGTCCATTTCTATGATACATGGTAAGTATATTGCATTGTCACTCAAAGTCAAATCATCTTCTGTCACCATATATTTGATTGTCTTACCCTTTACTACCCACTGTAGGTCCCTTCCTTTTAGTAATCACCATACAACATGTTGTCTGCGTCTATGAGACTCAGTTTTATATCCCACATATGAAAGAAATCATATGGTTCTTAGCTTTGTCTTAGTGGCATTTCAGTTAGCATGATATTCTCAAGTTCCATCCATGTTGTCACAAATGGCAGTATTTCATATTTTCTTATGGCTGAATAGTTTTCCATTGCATATATGTATCACATCTCCTTATCGAAGGACACTTTGGTTGTTTCCATATCTTGACCACCAAGAATAATGCTGCAATGAACATAAGGGGCATATATCTTTGTGAATAAATGTTTTCAAAATTTTGGGGTAGATACCCAGAAGAAGATTTGAAAACCAGAAATGAACCAAAAGAAATCATAAGTGACTTTATATTTATTCTTAGGGAGGAAAATAGTTCAGCCTAAAGGTTTAAGAAATTTAAAAATTCAGATGAATAAATTTGATTATATAAACATTAAAAAAGCAATATCATAAAAATATCTTAAGTAAAATTTATAAACTAGTAAATGGGAACAAAATATCCTGAAGTTATATTCACATGGTACAAAAAAAAATGTAAAATGTTTCTTGTAGCTGAGTTCGTATAAGAAATATGAAATCTCTTAGAACTCATAAGGAAACCCCAACAACAGAAATTTACAAAGTATATCAATATTTAGTACACATAAAAGAAAATGTCTCTAATATATATAAAAGTATATTCAACTCCACTTATAAAATAAATTAAACTAAAAATATAAGAAGTAAAAATTTTAATCTAACACTTGACAAAGCTCCCTAAATTTGAAAGCTCACACCTTCTGTGAGTCTATGAGGAAACAGACATTATTATGCATTGATAGTGTAAGTGCAAATTCCTATCACTTGAGAGTGATATGGCAACATGCATCAAACTCCAAGTGCATTTACTTATTGACTGTGCAATCTGACCCTTAAGACTTTTTCTTATGTATATATTTTGAACATATAAAATGACATTTGGATAAGTTGTGGGGTTTTTTTGCATACTGGAATTGTAGTTTGAGCAAAAAATGTGAAACAAGGTGTCCCTTGGTAGCACCATAAAGAAGTAAAATAAGGAATGATAATAACTTATAATGCCATGCCCTTGTTAAAAATGATGGAGACAATGTCTGTCAAGTATTGTAGAAAAAATGACCAGGATTCATTAAGTGAACAGAATGTATAAGTGTATATAAAATATTATAATGTGTAAGAAAGTTAAGGTAAGAATATATATATATATATTAGGCCCAGTGCATGGATTCGTGCACCAGTGGGGTTGCTCATCCTGGCCTGCGCCCTCTCACAATCCAGGACCCCTCGGGGGATGTCAGACTGCCAGTTTCAGCCCAATCCCCATGGCCCGAGTGGGTCAGGCCAAAACAGGCAATCCAACATCCCCTGAGGGATGTAGTAGTGAAGGAAGTGGCAGACAGCGGGGGAGGAGCCCGAGCCTGTGCCAGTTGCCGCACCTCTTCCCCCTCATCCTGCCCTGCTGTGCCTACCACTGTCGCTGCTGCATAGTGCTGCCATGAAGTGGGAGAGGCTCGCACCACCGCACCTGTGCTTGCCAGCCATAAGCCCTGCATCTGGCGCCTGTAGGTCAGCTGAGCAGTGCTCCTGCTGTGGGAGCACACTGACCACCAGGGGGCAGCTCCTACCGTGTTTCCCCAAAAATAAAACATCCTCTGAAAATAAGACCTACTTACAGGTTTACTTCTGAGTGAAATATAAGGCATCCCCTGAAAATGAGGCCCCCAGGCTCTGTCTCAAAATGAAAATTAATACCGTAAACTGGTTGCTAGGGCCGCCCCGACTGGCGTCTAGCAACCAGTGAAGTTACGCGGAGTCCTGACGTCACTGCTGTGTGGAGGCGGAGCGGAGGTCAGAGTGAGCGGTGAGCGCGGGGTGGGAGAGAGGAGGAGACTTTGGCAGATGCGTGTAGAAGAACAGGAGGATTAGAGCAGACGGGACGCGACAAAGGTGGTGAGTGCTGGTCTGTCTCTGGTGACACTACCTGATGCTCGCGGCCGCGTTCATGATGACTGAAGGTTCTCAGTCAGTGGCAGACCCTGCTCCAGCCCAGATCCAGGCCCCAGCAAGCCCAGTGACAGTCCCCAGGCAGGCCCCAGGGGGTAAATGTCTGATAAAGGGGTAGGGGGGATGTCTGGTGAAGGTGTTCAGTGGCACAGGGGTAGGGGGAGGGGGATCACTTAAAATGACATAGGAGGATCAGAGGGGGCAATCAAATGACACAGGAGGATCAGAGGGGACAATCAAAATGACACAGGAGGATCAGAGGGGATAATCAAAATGACACAGGAGGATCAAAAGGGGTTACTAAAATGGTAATCCCCCTCTGATACTCCTGTGCCATTTTGATTTCCCCCTCTGATTCCCCATGTGTCATTTTGAGTGATCTCCCTGCCCCACCTTGATACCCCAATTCCTTTTTTTTTTTTACCCCTAGAAATGAGCGCAGAAAGAAAAAGCTACTCTGTGGAGTACAAGAAAGGAATCGTGGAAGACTCTTGGGGCCAAAATCTTACTGCTTTCTGCAAAGAGAAGATGTTGAGTATCCAATTGGTCCGAAAATGGCGAGCAGAGTATGGTAACCTCATTGAACAAGTGGACAAGGGAAATGCTAAAAAGCGCAAGTGTGGATCAGGTCGGCAACCATTATTTTCCGAGCTGGAAGACCTGATCTGTGAATGGGTTGTTGACAGGAGAGCAAAGGCTTTGGTTGTGAATAGGGCTCAGATTCAAAAATTTGCCTTTGCAATGGCACCACAGTTTGACATAGCCCCCGAAGACTTCAAAGCATCACAATACTGGCTGGATAATTTCCTTCAGCGAAGTGAACTGTCTTTAAGAAGATCTACAACATTGTTTAGGTTGGACGATACTCAAGTTATTAAGCGAGCACTTGCATTCAAGTCCTTTATTGATGATGCTGACTTCTCTAAATACAATCTTTCCAACATGATTGCTATGGATGAAACTTCAGTGTTTATGGGCCAATCATCTCAAACAACAATTGAACAGCCGGGTGCCTCCTTAGCGTACATTCCCTCCACTGCTTACAAAAGTGCACATGTTTCCTGTATTTTGGCAATTCGTCTGGATGGCACTAAAATCCCACCTTTAATCATTTCTAAGGGCAAGAAGGAAAAGATTGAACATGTTTTGGGCGTTTTTATTCTTGAAACTGAAAAAGCCTGGGCCACACAAGCAGTTATAAGGAAGTGGGTCGATTTAATGCTGCCGCTTGTTATGCGAGAAAGCCAAAGAGGTCTGCTAGTCTGGGATGCAGCCAGCACTCACCGCGCTAAAGACATGAAGACATTTCTTCACGAAAGAAAAATAGATCAGATAATGATTCCCGCAGGAATGACGGCCTATCTCCAAACTCTTGATATTGCAATAAACAAGCCATTCAAAGACAATTTGCGCATGGAAATTAATGACTACATTGAAAATAGAATGGAGAGAAATCAGCATGGAAACTTTGTGAAACCTAAAATGCAAGAAGTTGTGACTTGGGTGAAGAATTCATGGGAGAAAATCACTGACAGTTGCATTGCAAATGCACTGCGAGCAGGCTACCTTGACAAGAAGTACTCATTTAAAGACAGTTCTATCGCTAAACATGAGAGATTTGGTCCACTGATTCTGAAAGAAATGGAGTCACAAGAAATTCACCAGGAAATTCAGGAATTGGATTGTTATGATGATGTTCCAGAAGATGATGACATGATTGTCATTGAATAAATGAGTAAATTCTTGATACTATAGGATTCACAGTTTGTCTGGTTTGTGTTGACAACTACCATACTACCGTACCATATACAGGTAATAAATTTCCTTTATTTTCATTTAACAATAAATGTGTACCGTATTCTTCTTCATGGAAAAAATAAGACATCCCCTGAAAATAAGACCTAGCGTGTCTTTGGGGGCAAAAATTAATATAAGACACTGTCTTATTTTTGGGAAAACAGGGTACATTGAGCATCTGCTCCCTGGTGGTCAATGTGCATCATAGCAACCGGTCATTCTGGTAGTTCCGGTCGTTCGGTCATAATGGTCTCTTAGGCTTTTATATATAATTGAATTTGAATAAGATATACAAGAAAGTAAAAATAGTGACTAATTGCTTAGAAGAAGATATAAAGGTAGTTAGGTTGAGGATAGCTGGAAATTTCAGTGTACACTTAAATTTTTTTTTTGTACCATGTGAATATAACTTCTATGTAGAAATGAAACTGAAAAAAGTAAGATAAAATGACATGAAATTAAACCAGGTTGTTCAGATGAACACTAAGATTTGAGAACCACTGACTTACAGTACATTGTTGGATTAGATAACACATAATGTTCTAAGTATCTACAGTTTTTAATTCAATGTTTATTCATGTTTCCTGATAAAAATATATACATTTTCACATGCACACATTCTATATCTTCAATCCTTTATATTATAAACAGAACTTCAACATTCAATTCACCTAAGTCTTTATCAACAATATTTTTCCCAGTAAAGAAGTATAGCTCAAATTTAGGTGGTAAAACGAATAATTTTAGGAGGGTTGTCACAAACTAAAAAGTCTTTTTGCCCAGGCAAGCACTGTGTGTGTGTGTGTGTGTGTGTGTGTGTGTGTGTGTGTGTAGCATCCTACAAGGCAGAGACATAGTGAGATCTGGAGACTGACCAGATGAAATAGCCCATTTGAGTACAGAATTCATCCCCAAACCCCTCTTTGTCCCCTCCCTGTATGAATGACTTGGTGGCCGTCATTGACTTTCTCCATTGGCTATAGAAAGCATTTGATATCAAGTTCAAAGTAGGCCATAAGAGGGTCATACGAGAGATTCTGATTTCTTCTTTTCTTCCTAGTTATTTTCTTTTGCATGTCCTATACTTTGGAACTCTATTCACTCAAATGATTTGTACCCTGGCTTTCATGCATGCTGCTTTCTGATTTTCTCAACTTCGTGCCTGTTCACTGTACACACACTCACATTTCCTACCAGTGTCTCAAGCCAGGGATAACTTTGAAAGGATCTTTTTGTTCCTTTATTCTTGGTCTTATTTATTTATTTATTTATTTATTTATTTATTTATGTTTGTTCATTTATTTATTTATTTTAATCAATCTTTATTGTTGAAAGTATTACATATATCTCCCTGTTTCCCCCCATTGACCTCTTCTAGTCCACCCCCACACCCTACCCCAGGCCTTTACTACCCTATTTTCTGTGTCCATGGATTATACATATGTGTATACAAATTCTTTGGTTGATTTCTTCCCACCCACCTTCCCCAGCCTTCCCTCTGAGAAGCAATAGTCTGCTCATGCTTCTATGTCTCCGGATCTATTTTGTGCATCAGTTTATTTTGTTCATTAGATTCCACATATGAGTGAGGTCATGTGATACTTGTCTTTCTTTAACTGGCTTATTTTGCTATCTTTGCCTTCCCTGTACCTCAGGCTGTTTTATTCTCTTCCATAACATTTTTCTATAACTGACAATAACATTGTTTAAATTTTATTACATATTTCTGGATACTGATGGGCTCTCAGTGCCTAATAAAAAGAGAGTACATATTGTTAATATTTAAATCAACTTCATGACCTAAGAGGAAGATAATATAATAGGTGAACAAGTACATGAAATAATATATATTGAATTGATTCAACACGTATTCAATTCCTGCAAAATGCCAAACATTATTCAACGTATGGGATCCCAGCAGTGATTAATTCAGACTCATTGCTAATTTTCTTCAATCTACTGCATAAGACTTCAAACTCTTTGAAAGCAGGCAAGGCTTATCATTGCTATACCTCTTGCCATTTAACAGGTATCTATTGAAAGACTAAAAATGTTAGATAATTTTTGCATTGTACATCCAATTTGTAAATAGTGCTGCTCTTTACAGGAGCTACTTTTGGATGACCTTTGTTCTTTCCTTTGATTATAAGAGGAGAGATCTTCTACTAATCCTATCTATATATATAAAAGACTAGTATGCAAATTTTCCCCTTGGGAGTTCAACTGGGAGACTGGGAGTTCAATTGCTTGCTATGACGTATGCTGACCTCCAGGGGACGGCACAGAACAAAGGAAGACCCCAGCCCCCTGGTCGGGTGGGAGGCCCCAGCTGGCAGATGGAAGGCCCCGATCAGCCCTGATCACTGGCCAGGCCTAGGGACCCTACCCATGCAATAATTTTGTGCACTGGGGCTCTAGTAGAATTATAAAATTTTAGAATTTTTCACATATCTAAAATATATTGTGATGGAGGATGATTTAACTTTGGGTAGTGGGAACACAATGAAATATTCAGATCATGCATAAGAAATGTACACTTGAAACCTATATGATCTTATTAACCAATATCACCCCAATGCATTTAATGTAAATGAAAAATCCTATATAATAAAGAGGTAATATGCAAATTGACCATCACACCATCACAAGATGGCTGCATTCTACTAGGCTGGCAGGGGGGTTAGTGAGGGATGACCAAATGACTGAACAGCAGGCTGCATGGGGCAACCAGGCTGGCGGGGGGTGGGGGGGCAGTTGGAGGTGACTGGGCCTGCAGGGGAGGGCAGTTGGGAGCAATCAGGCTGGCAGGGGAGCAGTTTGGCATTGATCAGGCTGGCAGGGGAATCATTAGGGGGTGATCAGGCTGGCAGGCAGGTGAGCGGTTGGGAGCCAGCACTCCCAGATTGTAAGAGGGATGTCCATGGGATCGGGCTTAAACTGGCAGTCAGACATCCCCTGAGGGGTCCCAGATTGGAGATGGTGCAGGCTGGGCTGAGAGACAGCCGCCCCCCCCCAGTACACGAATTTCATGCACCGGGCCTCTAGTACTAGTATAAAAATAAAATAGTCTTGTATCCATATATCTAGAGGTGGCCTCTCTTTTATTTGGTCTTCTAAGAATGATACCTTTTAACCCACAAAAATAACTTTATAATTATCTAAGTATAAAAGGGTATAGGTTTAAGATGCTCTTTAAGTATGGGAGCTAAGAGTTTGTAAATAATAGGCTACAAGTTTTCCAGGATTCTATAATGAATCATCTTTATTAACTGGCTTTAATTGATAAGAAATATTGCTATAACATCACTAAGATAGTGGTGTATATTTTAAATATAGTAAACTAGAGGCCCAGTGAATGAAATCCATGCACGGGGATGGGAGGTAGGGTCCCTCAGCCCAGCCTGCACTCTCTCATGATCCAGAATCCCTCAGGGGATGTCGAGCCTAAACTGGCAGTCGGACATCCCTCTCGTAATCTGCATGCACCAGCGACCATACTTTTCATACAGGTGAAAGGCATCTTGCTGTTGTATCTTGTTTTGCCCTGATTATAAAAAGTAGTACATAACATGATTCTTCTGAGGCAGTGGTACCATTTTCCCCATCTTATGGGTGCAAAACTGAAGCAGAGAGAAGTTAAGTAATTGGCTTTGTCACACAGTTTAAGTGTCAGAATCAGGACTGACCACAAAATGTGCAAGCCAGAGTCCAAGCATGTCATCGCTGCATCATCCTGTTTTTTCAGTGTCAGAGAAGCCTTGCCAGGTTTTAATTTTTAAATCTAAGAGAGAGTTCCCAATATATAGGGTAGGGTCCCTAGGCCTGGCTGGCGATCAGGGCCATCTGTGGGGTGACTGGCGGGCAGAGAGATTGGGGGGCCCCTGATAGCACCTGCCTTGGCTGGCTGCCTGGTGCTGCCTGCTGGCCAGCCCCACCCCCGCCACCACCACCTGCCGCTTCCGTCTGTGGGGTGACCAGCGGGCAGGACAATCAGGCAGCCCCCAATGGCACCCACCTTGGCTAGCGGCCAGGCACCATCTGCTGGCCAGCCCCACCCCCCCAATTGCCACCACCAGTTGCCTCCCTCTCAATGTGGTCGATTTGCATATTAGGGTTTTATTATATAGGATGGAATATGACATGTTAACTGTATTTTCCAGATTTTTTAGAATTCTATAGATTACAGATTGATAGACAGGCAAATCTAGAATTTATATCATTCTTTTATAGAAATGGCAAAAGGAATAGAAAACATAAGAGGAATACCAAATTAGCAAAAACAATAAGTATATATATATAATAAAAGCCTAAGCAACCGGTATGGAAGGATGACCAGAATGACTGGTCACTATGATGTGCACTGACCACCATGGGGGGATGCTCAACACAGGAGCTGTCCCCTGATGGTCAGCGTGCTCCCACAGGGGGGCACTGCTCAGCCAGAAGCCAGCTCACGACTGGCAAGTGCAGCCTCTCTCACCTCCATGGCAGCGCTAAGGAGCAGTGAGCCAAGCAGTAAGGAACAGCGAGCAGGTGGGCAGTAAGGAGCAAGGGTCCCGGACTGTGAGAGGGATGTCTGCCTGCTGGCTTAGGCCTGATCCTGCCAGCCTGCAGGCAGACATCCTCCAAGGGGTTCTGGACTGCAAGAGGGTGCAGGCCGGGCTGAGGGAACCCCCCCAGTGCATGAATTTTGTGCACTGAGCCTCTAGTATAAGATAAACTGCCTTTCTTTACTTCAGCAAATAGTTTATGTCAAAGCAAAGTAGTTGCTGAAGGCATAATGTTAGGCTGTAAAATCTAAATTTCTAACTTTAATTAATTTTAAGAAATTTTAAGTAACTTGGACTTTCAAATTTAAAAAAAATATTGTTTGAAAATTTGCTTTAACTTTAGTTAACATTTCTCTGATGCCCAATAGATAGAGGCATGGTTATTCATGTGCTAAATAAAGTGTACTTAATTACAAATTTGAGTTACTGACCTCAAAACAATTATTGTACTCACTTGAACATAATTTTCTTTCTAATTACCTGAATAAATTGCTGTGTTCACTCAACACTGCTTTTTTATTTCACTTTGCCTATTGTTTGCTCTCAAACCTGACTTTCAACATCCTGAAGATGCTTTTATGGGAGGCATTTCATTTTCTCTGATGGAAATGAGTAGTTTGAAGTGACTTTATCCTGTTCTCTTATAAGTGATACAATAGAAAATGGCCATCACATGCTGGAGACCATATTTGTTTTTAATTTTTTAAAGAAACATCCAGAAATGCTAAAAGAAAAAAATAGGAACAAAATTTAAAAATGTAGCCCCCCAAAACCGAACTCATTTTCTTTTACAAAATTCTAAGTTGGCTTTATAGTTGAAGTGTGGGCACATACATTTGTTTTATTCAATTAAAACACTTTAGTACATAATGAATAATTGAAGTTTAATTTAGTAGTATTTTTTCCTAATAATATTCCTTCGTAAGACTATTCTTTTGGGATATTATTCTGAGCTGCACCCATGATTCCCAACTCATCAGAATAAAAATAATATTTTAGAGCAATATGAATTTTTTTCTTAATTGTGTGTTATTACCTAACTAGAAAGAGAAAAAAAAAAGAACAAGCCCTTGCCAGTTTCTCAGTGGTTAGAGCTTCGGCCTGTGCAACAGAGGGTTGAGGGTCAGTGGTTTGATTCTGGTCAAGAACACATTTCTGGGTTGCAGGTTTGATCCTTGGCCCCAGTTGGGGCTGATGCAAGAGGCAACCAATCGATTTGTCTCTCTCACATCGATGTTTCTCTCTCCTCTTTCCCTTCACTCTCTCTTGGTTCATGGGTTAACGCTCAATCACTGAGCCACACCAGCCAGGCAAAAACATGGCTACTTTTGCCGAAACCGGTTTGGCTCAGTGGATAGAGTGTCGGCCTGCTGACTGAAGGGTCCCGGGTTCGATTCCGGTCAAGGGCATGTACCTTGATTGCGGGCACATCCCCAGTGGGAGGTGTGCAGGAGGCAGCTGATCGATGTTTCTCTCTCATCGATGTTTCTAGCTCTCTATCCCTCTCCCTTCCTCTCTGTAAAATATCAATAAAATATATTTAAAAAAAACAAAAAACATGGCTACTTTTAAATGCAATTGATAAATACTAATATTTAAAATTTGAATTTTGAAACCTCATCTACTTCCAAAGACCAAAACTTCTAAATAAATAATGGACTTCATAAATAAAGTCCAAATTTTGCTGCAAAACTTTGTCATAATAGTCATAGTACATAAAATACATTGACCAATATCACATATTATCCTATCTTATCATTAAGTGTATATCAACTTTTTAAAAATATCCTCACCCGAGGATATGTTTATTAATTTGAAAGAGGAGGGTGGGGAGAGAGAGAGGTGAGAGAGAATCATAGATCTGTTGACTTCCTTAAGTGTTCCTACCAGGGGACCAGAGCCAACGTAGGCATGTGCCCTGACCAGGAATTGAACCCGCAACACTTTGTTGTATGGAATGACACTCCAACCAACTGAGCCATCCAGCCCGGGAAAACTGTGTATCAGCTCTTAGTTGCATAACTATGATCATCCTTTTCCCTTCTTAAATGTAAAACATGGATTTCATAATAAATGTGATTAAAGTATAATATATTAATTTCCTTATACATTATTTTCTGATTTATATTTTACACATCCCTATCTTTTCCTCCAGCCTAAAACCTTTTTCATATTGCAATTCTGTAATCAAAAATTAAATTTAGGATATCTCCCAGAAGACCAAGAAGAAATGAATATATGGTTTAGTTATTTTCTTCTCTTTCTTTTCTATTTCTTACTTTGGGATACTCTCTGTTTACAGCATTTATTTTATTGATTGATAGTCCATCACTATGCCCCCATAGTAAAATTCAACAAAACACAGTAATTGAGGGTCTAATTCTGTTTAATAACTTTACCAGGTAAGTATTTATTATGCACTTAATATGTACTATCAGTTGTTTTCAATACTGAGAATGCAAAGATAAATAAGACATTCCTTCTAACACAGAGGGAGCCATAGCCTAAAGGGAAATGAAATAGGCTTGTACTTCTGCCTGACATTTTCATTCATCCTTTTCTTCATTATGGGAGTTCTTGATAACTCCCTGCAGTGTGTTAGTTTTTAGAAGTAATCCAGAGGTGAATTAGAATGTATTTAACCAACTAAGGACTCATATTTTGTTGTTTTGCGATATCAATCTTGCTACTAGTCAGAAAACAACCTAATTGTCTAGTTCTAGTCATTGAAGAAAGTCTGTGTTTCATACTATTTTTTGTAGGACCAGAATTTAGCATAGATCCTAGCAAAAAGTAAATGCTTTCAGAAATGACAGGGGCACATGAGAAAGAATAGAATGATCAGGAATAATAATTAGGTTTGTATGGATATATTGTGGAGATAATTCACGAGGCTGTGAGGAGATGGAACTATAAAGAACCTGGTGTAAAATGATAACAGATTTGCACTTTATCCTCTGGCAAATGTCTGTTTGTTTGTTTTTATTTTTTTTATTATGTAAGATTAAAGGGATCATATATGTGCTTTAGAAAGATGGTACTGGTGTAACTGTGAGGCTGGATCTGAAGAAAAAGAGCAAAGAGTCAATGATAACACTTAGAAAGCAACACTGCCTAAGAATAAATCATGATTTTCATAGGCCTGAATTAGGTCATGTTGAAAAATAATAGAAAACAAATAATATTTAGTTCTTCTATGAATAGTATGTGAAAGAAATGGGTTACAGATTCATGCAGTGATTTGTTCAACAGTGAATTGCATGAATGAAGCAAAGTGCTATATTCTATGGCAAGAGCAACAGACAGAACTGACAAGAATTCTGATCACATGGTGCTAGTTTCTAGTAGGGGAGACAGGCATTAAGCAAATATGCAAAATAAATAAGTATTAAGAATGATGATAAGTACTATTATAAGAACTTTGGCAGGAAAAGAGATGGGGCAAAAGAGTAGTAGACATTAATGGAGAGCCTTAATGATACCTGAATTTCAGTCAGGGAGTCATACAGTTCCCTGAGGAAGCACAGTCCAGACGGAGTGAAAGGCAAGTTCAAATTCATTGTTTGGATGAGCAGAAGAGTAGTGAAAAACAAGGCCAGACAGTAGAGAGATATATAAAAGGTGTTTCTATATGGTCAGTATTACCTATAATTGAGTTGCAGAACCAGAAATAGATTTTTACTCTACAGTTAGATTTGAGTTGGATTTTGTAAAGATTTGAGTTTCCTGAAGAAAATCCAGGGGAAACATCCACTGAGCTAATGAAAGTTTGGCTTGGCAGTTCAGAAAGCAGATCAGGGATACAGAGTAAGAGGAATCATACAAGTTTGAAAAAGACCAGTCTTAAAATAAGAAGAAATAAAGGACCGAGTCAAAAGCAAAAAAAAGGAGAGCTCAAAAACATAGACTGTGAACATTATTGAACACGTTCTAGAGAAGTCAGTTAAGAAAAAAACTGAGAATATATCATTGTATTTGACAATTAATGTTCATAGCAGCATTATTTACAAGAGGCAAAACATGGAAACAACCTAAGTGTCCATTGCTGAATGAATGCATAGAGTATTATTCAGCCATAAAAAAAGGCAATTCCACCATTTGTGACCACATGGGTGGATCTTTAAGTTTTTATTCTATGTGAAATAAGTCAGACAGAGAAAGACAAACATTGTATTATCTCACTTATATGCAGAATCTTAAAAAAAAACCACCCAAACAAAAAAGACAAAATTGATTAAAAAAAGAGATCAGACTTGTGGTTACTAGAGTTGGGGTGGAAAGTGGAGAAATTTGAAGAAGGTAATCAAAAGGTGCAAACTTCCATTTATAAGATAAACAAGTAATAGAGATGCAAAGTACAACATGATGACTACAAGCTGACACTGCTATAATGTATAAGGAAGTTAGAGAATAAATCCTGAGTTCTCATCACCAGGAGAATTTTTTTCTTTATTATTTTCTTCTTTCATTCCTTTTTGCTGTATCCATATGAGAAGATAAATGTTAGCCAAACCTATTGTGGTATTCATTTCACAATATCTGTAAATCAAACCACCATGCTATATACCCTCAACTTCACTGTGATGTATGTCAATTATAGTACTCAATAACACTAGAAAAATTTTTAAAGTATATAACTATTTTTTCATCTTTATTTTTTAAATACAAGTTATTTTTAAAATATATTTTTATTGATTTTTAGAGATAGAGAAAGGGAAAAAGAAAGAGAAATATCAATGTGAGGGAAACACCAACTGGGCTGCCTTCTGCATTTGCCCTACACGGGATTGAGCCAACACCCAGGCATGTGCCCTGGCTGGGAATTGAACCAGCAACCTTTTGGTGCAAGGGATGATACCCAACCAAATGAGCCACACCAGCCAGGGCATAAGTTATTTTTATATTGAATTGTCAGTTATACAGAAAAAATTCTTTACAAACTGAAGTACTCTATACCTATTATGTTTATGTTCTACAGGCTTTCACTGTAATTTTATTTAATTAAATTTTACCTCTAACTTGTATTCATTTAAACTATATATCTTCTGATTCTAAAGTAATATTTTAATAGTTCTGAAACAGTCTCTATTTTGCATACAGAACTCTTGATTTTCTTTGTAAATAATATTTCATAACCTTTGGCTTGAACATTTTATATAACTTTAATGTTAATGTTACTCTTCGGAACTCTATTTCTAAACCCTTTAATATCAAGTAGAGAAGGAAACATACTAGAGAAATAATTGTCATAGTACATTCCAGGATAAGGCACAGTGTGTTAACCCATCACTTATTTGGGGCTTAAGCTCACTTATCCTCTGCTTAAAAAGGAAAAGTCAGATTCATGATGCTGATATTCAAGCATGTATATTCCTGTCACTCTCCTTTAAAATGAGAATATAGTTAAGATGCATTCACATTTTCAATAAAACATCACTTATTTGTCTGTATACTTGGTACGCAGAAGACAACAATCTTTTTTAGCCAATATCAACAAAATGCCTCCTTGTAGTACATTAGTTGTATACTAAGCTGTTTCTATCAATAACTATGTTGAGAAAATGAATGTTCAAAGGGAGATGTAGATTAACTAAACCTAGAGATAGTGAAGGTGATAGCTATGTACCCAATCCTGGTAGATATTGATTTTAGATTCTCAGATTGTGAGGCCTAAATTTTGCATTTTGTAATTAATGAGTCCTTCAGCAGGATTTCTTCCTCTCCCAACTGCTTTATTATTATTTTTTTACCTTTATTCTGTTGAATAGAGTTACAGTGAAAAGAACATGGGTTTTCATGATAAAACTATACATTTGAATGAAAATGACCTTTGAAACTTTACTATTGAGCAAGTTTCTTAAACCTATATAATTTATTTTCTTTAAAATGAAAGAATATGTACACAATTACATATGTTTGTTCTGTTAATTAAATCATATGTACACAATGCATAATGAAAACAGAACCTCAGTAAACACTGATTGTCTTTTCCGCATCATTGGTTGTGTTATATCCTTTTTAATGTAAACTGTCTGAGATTATTTTATAGGAACAGGTGCATTAATAAATTAACAAATGTATATTTGTTACCAAAATCTGCTTGTGAACAAGATGAAGGTAAAAGATATGGTGGAAATTGGCCATCATAACAAGGATAATCTGCCATAAATAAATTACTCTATGGACATTGCTATTTAGTTAATCTTCTTTTTTTCATTAATTTTATATTTGCCAATTTTAATCCTGTTTATTTATTTTTGGGAATTCCTATAAACAATTATGTGGTGGTAACAAATTGTAATGCGTTTAAATTAAAATATATTAATGAATACTCTGAACTGCTTTGAGAAAATGTATTTATTATTGATAAGCAAATTTCATTGTTTTTATGAAAATATTGTTCACTAAGAATGATTCCCAATTAAGCAAGGTTTTACTGGAATATGTCCTTGACTGTGCACTATCTGACATTGTAAACTAGTTTGTTAAAAAATTCCAATTTAGTGTATTTATAATGGCGCATATCTGATACTAAAACTATGTTTCTCAAAATAAATGTCTGGAAAATTAGATCATCTCTGAATTTAGGAAATGGATGTAAGATGAAAGGTTACGATACTCTAATATTCAGCCTCTAAATGTTCGTCTTTACCTCAAATCAATATACTTTGTAGAAAACAATAACTTTCTATCACAAAAATAATCGTTCTCTGATTCAAAGTATAAAAAGTTCACAGTTAGAGAATAAAATGCGTGTCATAGTCATCAAAATTACTAAGTTATATCAGAATTTTTTATAGACACAAAACTTCTTCTATAAAGTCTTCAAATGCTCCTAATTATTGATAATGACAACTTTTTTATACTACATTCACAAATATTGGTATTGCTCAGCATGTGCCAATTATTGCTGAAATTTGGAGGATAGAAAAATAGAGTAGATTCAGAGAATTAAACCATTAACCAAAATTCTAATTCACAGGGAAAGAAATGGGAAGTTCAAAAATGTGTATTTACAGAAAAAATTCTCCCAGTTTAAATGCAACTATGTGATGTTATAATTTTGCTAACAGTATTAACCAGTAATCAAAATATTTACACATTCTGCACTGACCAAATGCCCTCTTATGTTAATAATTTTTGTTTCAACAATACTTAATCACATTTACTATAAACTGCAATGAGAAGGATTTTCGAATGTTCTGTGTGAGCACACTTTGGCCTTTCTATTTCTATAACTCAGAAATGTAAACTTGACTTCACACTTAAACAGGAACCTAACTAAAATATGAGTTATTGAGTGTTCTGTTTCATTGAAAAAAAAATTTGTTGTACATACATACACACAAAACATGTAAACTAAACCACTTACTGAGGACTGTAAATAACACATCGTATGCCCCTATTTCTCAAATGTAGCATACACTGGAGTTCTATTTGAGGAATTTTACTACAATTGGCTGTCTTCCATATATATATATATTTTTCCAAGTTGGTTTTATTCAGAGAGTGATAAGTCTACTTGGAGTTTTGTACATAGCAAAGAGAAATATGTATCATTCTAATATTTCTTTCTCTTGCTTATATTTTAGGCTATCTTCATGTTCATGTCATGGGTAGTAAGTTTACAGCATCATTTTCTTTATAGGAAAAATATTCTGCAGTTGCATTCTTTCTGCCTTAGTTGATTTATGATTTGGTATATGAGTTAACACTGTCTGAAAAAGTTTTTTGAAGGGCAGGGGAGAATAAGAATTGAACAGAGATGAAGGTCTCTCTTGGACCAGGTCTCTCAGGAGCGGCCCTATGAAGTCACTATATGGCAGCATAAATTGCCAGGTTGCTCTACTGTGTTTCTCTCTGCTGTAAAATGAAGCACTCATTTCTTATATTCATGCATACACTGAAAAGAACATTAAAATGGATATAACATTTACTTTTAGAAATAGAAACTCTATCTTCAATCATCTATTTTTCAAATAATTTTCACAGCAATTCTCTTACTTAGCCGCATAGATGTGAATAAGAAGGATGCCTACTTATTTCCTAAAACATATACTATCTCTTAGCTTACTCAAAAGCATTATTAAACATATTTGTGAGGTATAAAAATATGTCATTTGTCTTATCTAAAATTAGCATGAACTTTTATTGACCTATGTGGTTCAGTGAAAAATAAGCGTTGTGGTTAAATTGTATTTTGAGATGTCATCAGTATCATAATTTTTCAAAAATAAATTGAAATTCCAATTATATGAGTTAACACTAAAACTTCCAAATAATTTTAGCAGAACTATAGTGTGAGTTTACTACTTTTGTTTTTTAAAGTATTTATGGATTAAAATGGATTTCTTCAGTACATTTGACTTGTCATGCATAAAACAAAAGAGATACATTTTCTATAGAATACAATACATGAAGGACATTTTTTATCACTACATTTTTTTAAGAACCATTTATTGAAGATATAACTTGAAGACCATCTAATGCATGTGGTGTTATGTTATTAACTCCTTATCAGTAGGCATATACTGTTTGTGGAACAATAGATCACAAAAGGGTATATTTTGTGACACAAAATATAGTTAAACTCATGAGGCATATTTCAATAAAACTTTAATCTTGGTCTAACTATAAATATATTTTATGTAAACTGCTACTTTTATGAAAGTACTAAAAACAATATCTACCTGAAAGAATGACATGCATTTCTGTTCCATTTACCTGGAAAACCTTTTTCCATCCCTTCACCCTCAGTCTGTGTGCGTCTTTTTTTTTGAGGTGGGTTTCTTGTAGACAGCAGATATATGGGTCTTGTTTTCTTATCCAATCCATTACCCTATGTCTTTTGATAGGGGCATTTAATCCATTTACATTTAAAGTTATTATTGATAGGTACTTATTTGTCTCCATTTTTATTCTTTACCCCTGTGTTCCTTCTTCGCTTCCTATTTCTTTCTTTTTTACAGCAGACCCTTTAGCATTTCTTGCATTGCTGGTTTGGTGGTAATAAATTCCCTTAGTCCTTTTTTGTCTGTGAAGCTCCTGATTTCACCTTCAATTTTGATTGATAGCCTTGCTGGGTACAGTATTCTTGGATTCAGACCCTTCCTTTGCATGACTTTGTATATTTCATTCCATTCCCTTCTGGCCTGATGAGTTTCTGTTGAGAAATCAGTTGCTAGTCTGATGGGGGTTCCTCTGTATGTAACTTTCTGTCTCTCTCTTGCCGCTTTTAAGATTCTTACTTTGTTGTTGGTGTTTGCCAATTTAATTATGATGTGCCTTGGCATTGGTCTTTTGAGGTTCATTTTGCTTGGGACTCTGTGAGCTTCTTGGATTTGTGTGGGTTTTTTCTTCTCTATATCAGGGAAATTTTCTGTCATTATTTCTTCAAACAGGTTTTTTATTCCTTGCTCAGCTTCCTTTCCTTCTGGAACCCCTATTATGCGGATGTTGTTTTGTTTCGTGTTGTCCCAAAGTTCCCTTAGGCTCTCCTCCTGCCTTTTAATTTTTTTTTTCTAGAAGTTGCTCTACTTGGGTATTTTTTCCCATCTTGTCTTCTAGCTCACTGATGTGGTCCTCTGCTTCTTCTAGTGTACTCTTGACGCTTTCTATTGAGTTCTTTACAGCAGTGATGTCATTTTTTATTTTTTCTTGGTTCTTCTTCATTTCCTCTTGGTTCTTGCTCATAGTGTCAAATTTGTCTTCCATTCTTTTCAGCCACCTTATGACCATTTCTCTGAATTCTTTCTCTGGAAGGTTGCTTGCCTCCATTTCATTTACTTCCTTTTCTGGTGATGCCTGCTTTTCTTTCATATGCGGGCTGTGTCTTTGTCTCCCCATGGTCTCTCTTCTCTGGATGTCTGGTTATGTAGTTCTCTCTCTCCTGCGTTGATTTAAAGGCACAAAATACAACACTACCAGGTACAACACACAAGACACTGAACAGAAATGTATTCATGATATTAATAACCTCCAATAAAGTTGACCACCAGAGAAAGGCAAATTAGGGGATAGGAGAGAAAGAAGAGGAAAAAGAAAGAAAGGAAAAAAAAAAAAGGAATGTCAAAATGAAATTGGGAAAAGGAAAAAAAAAAAGTAAGAGAGACAAGAAAGAGACTAAGTGAGAAAGGGGAACAAACTATATATATGGGGATAAAACTCCAATAGAACAATCACTAATCCCAGCAAATGCCAGCAACAAGTACCTGGGGATTAATACAAACTACAACACCAACTAATATTGAGTGAGGCAAGGGAAAACAGAAGCACAAAACAAACAAAAAAATAAACAAACAAAAGAAGAATAAGCAAAACAATCTCACAAAAAAGCATAAAAATTTGATATAATCAACATTCAAGCAAACAACAACAACAGGACAGAGAGAAAAACGATTTTTTGGATAGTTAAGACAGCGAAGAGAGAGGTATGTAAGGACTTGGAGCAGGGAATTGGAGATTAGATATGTAAGTAGGGTGAAATTTTAACAGGGGGTAAACAGAAAGAATAGGGGAAATCTAAAGCAGGAAAGGGGTAAGATAAACAGGATACTGAAAAGGGGAAGGTTAGGAAGAGTGTGATGGCATAAAGGTAGAGTTGAGATAAAGTAAAATGATGCTAAAGGAAAGATGAAAATAGAATGTAGAACACTAATCCCAAAGTAAAATGAAGAGAAAATAAAATGACACTTAAAAAAAAAAAAGATAAAATAGCAGTAGTAATAATACAGATTGAAAATAAAAATGTAATAATTAAAAAAGTAAAATCAAGTGAGGAAAAAAAATAGTTTCTTGAGTAAAAGATGCAAAAAATGAAAATAAAAAAATAAAAAATAAAAATAAAATGTGGATTAGTGAAGGTCATTCACTTCCTCTGTTGTTCTGTTTGGCACGCCTGTTTCTCAGTCCAGACAGTATTGCAGTTCCCTGCATTCCACTACTCTTCAGTATTGTAAGCCAGTCCTGATTTTAAGCAGGCGGTGTGTCTTAATTTCTCGTATTCCTTTATTTTTGATTACACAAGAGTCTATTTGTGATTCAGCCCCTGGGTGGCAGTGTTTCTGGAATGACTTTCGGGTCTATATATGGCCTCTCTAGGCAGTGTTAGAGCCTTCTTTCCTTGTGGCACTCACTACAGGTTTGTGGGAGTGGGCTGCCTCAGAGCTGGCTCTCCGATGGTCACTCCCCGCTCCGATCCCCAGGTTCCAGAAAAACAACTTTTCCCTGCAGTCTCCCAGGGTGTCCCCAACTGGGTGATCCTATGTATTGGGCTTAGTAATCAGAAGCAAGAATTTCAAGAGGAAAAAGCCCAAGTGTGCCAACTCCGGGGCTGCGCGTAAGTGTAGGCAGCTGGCACACCTTTAAATTCTTAGGCTGTCCCTGCACATCAGATCAAAATGGGTTGCTTTTTAGAGATCCCTTCTGTTAGCAGCTCTGAGGACCCCCTTCCACATTCACGGATCACACCAGCCCCAACAGCCACGGATTTTTCTAGGCTCAGACTTCCCTGGTCCTCCAGCTCCCACAAAACGCGCATTCCTCTCTCCCACCGGAACCAGAAACCTCACCTTATCCCAGGCGAAATCTGACCTTTCCCTGGTGGAGTGTAGAGCTCCTCTGAATCCGTGTGTTTGTGCCAATTGGGGAGCGTTGTTCTGGGGCTTGCAGCTGTTCCATGGGTGCCACAGTTGTGGATTCTCAGGCTTCCGATAAGCTCCACTTTCCCGTTCAAGATGGCGCAGATTCCGCATCCAAGCCTGCAGCTCCGGGAGGGGACCCAGCCGCAGTGGGGGCTGTCAGGTCAGGGGAACCCCGTCTAGCAGTCCCCCACCTTCTTCTGGAGTTCAGCTGTTTCCCAACTTGCCAACAAACACTCCTTGTGCGACCCTCAGCTGTTCTTTCTTTCTACTCCGGGACAAGGCTCGGAACACGTCTCTCCATTCCGCCACCATTTTTCCTCTGTATGACATGCATTTCTATAAAGTGCTTTTTAAATTTTCTTTTAAAGTATTGGGTATACTGAAATAAAATAACAAATCATTTAAATGTTTAATTCCAAACAACAGGAATAATATAGCATTCTATAAGTGCTTTTGGAACATTGAATTTAAATTACATGCTCTACTTATACCTTTACTTAAACTCTCTTAATCTAATGTAAAAAATGTGATGTTATAAAAAACTATCATAAAAAGAAACACATGATATTCTCAGGAAAACATAAGGCTACTTTTATGACAAAGCTTTTTACTTCTCATGGTCAGGGTGCGAATTAGTTGTTTTTTTTCAATATCTTCTGCCAATAGGAGGTTCAGTGATAGCTTATTTGTCATAGTCGCTAGTATTATTTCACCTGTCCTTGGTGTTAATTGGAAGATGTGTCTCTCTATGAGTGAGCCACTTGTTTGCTCTGAAGTTAAATTGACAATTACTTCTAGGGTAGCTTTATAACACGATTGGATATTTGAATTACATCAGTCATTGTAAAACCAATATCATATATCATAATTGTGCTAAATTATAAATATTATATGTAGTTGTATCTTTGGTAAGATGATCTGTGATTTTTATATAATAACTAGATGCCTGGTGCATGAATTCATGCATGGGTGGAGTCCGGCTGGCCTGTGCCAATCAGGTGGCCAAGGGGAAGGGCTGAGAGCAGTTGGCTGGCTGGCTCCATCCCCTGGTCAAATTCCCAGTCAAGGGGACAATTTGCCTATTAGCCTTTTATTATATACGATACATTTTTTTTCTAAATGTAAACAGAGAAAAGTAACTGAATTATCACAAGATAAATAAAATTTCATTAAAATTGGCATTAAGTATAAAAACATTTCCATACATTACTATACAGTTTTCCTTTGTATTTAAGTTTATAAAATAAAAGCATCTGTATCTTTTAGTTTCCAAATATATGAGATATACTTGATATCTATAAATAACTGGGATTAAACAAAACACATTAAAACAAATTGACAATAAAAATCAGCATATGATGGGCTCAGTGAGTAGTTTAGGGAAGCTGTTACACTGCACTTGAAAAAGGTAGATTGGCATTATTTGGGGTGGAAAAAAGGAATTTGGAAAGATGGGCTTCTATTAGACAAATGCATTAGAGAAGAACAACAAGAAAAATAAAGATTATTATATGGCAAGAACTATATGTTCCTCATCCTATAGTAGTTAAGAGTGTGAAAATTTTATTTCTGCTAAACAGAGATAATACTAAACAGATAGCTTATTCTTAATTGTTGATTAATCTTTCAATGCTAAACTATGTTACTATACATTTTTCCTGTAAAACAGTAGAATGACTAGAGATAGTTTTCCTCTGTTCCATTGTTTGCTTATTATTTTATTAATTATTACTTTAACTAATTATATCCCATATGTCGTCACTTTAAAATTAAATTGGAATTTTGTATACAGACCCATCTTCTAGGAAAATAAAAATTCTGTCAAAATATGTAAAAAGGAAGAAACAAACACATGGTGGAAATCCAGATCTTAAAAATGTCTCAATAAATAGAAATGCCTACATATAAATGTATATGTTTTAATTTCTGAGTAGTTCTGTTGGAGTAATTTGAAATTAATAATATTTCAAGTGTATTATTAAATGAAATGTGATATTCATATTGAGAAATGTTAATGTTCATTTGAAGACAGTATAGATTTATATCATTTTTTAGTAACACAAAGATAGGAGATCCAGTAAAGATAAAAAAAAAAGGAGTCCATCATTTTGGAGTGACCTAGAGCAGTGGTCAGCAAACTGCGGCTCTGTTGACTAATGAGTTTGCTGACCACTGACATAGAGGAAGGGAATCCAATGAAGGTGACAGAAAGAGAAAAAATGAAAAACAAACAAACAACAGTCACAAAAGAAGGAACTTTAAACTATTAGTGTTAAAAATAATTTCAAGAACATAGCTTCAGTAAATTTTTTTTTTTTTTGCACCCCAGGATCTTGAAGGTGAATTATCTTAGACCCCACTGATTCTTTTTGTGTGACATAGTCAACTATGGGAAATTTACTCTTATCTCCTTAGCTTTGATGTCTTCCCAGAATGTGACTCATTGTGAAGGTTTCTCCTATCTGGTGGTGTTTCTGACTCCACTATAACTTAAACATTATTATTATGACATTATGAACCTAAGTCCACCACTGCTGTTTAACTCCATTCCCCTCCAATATTTGCTCCCAGAGATTCCACCTCTAATAGAGACTTAACATTTCCTAATTATTCCTTTTAGGATTCCATAAACTCTGATTGTTATAAATGCTTTAGAAAAAAATTGACATGTAATACATTTCTATTTTTAATATGTATCGCCCTTATTAGGGGAACCTTACACAGTAGGTCCTCAGGTTATGTCAGAGATCCGTTCCTACGGTGCGATGTAATGCAATTTTCACCGTAAGTCGGAACCCACCTACATAAGCACCTACATCACTCACATGGAGCACATACACAGCAGTAATGAAGTGAAACAATGAAAAAAATTTAAAAGAAATGTAACAATTCCTGACCTTTACTTGTGGTAAATCCTATATAATAAATAGGTAATATGCAAATTGACCCTCATGCCCTCACAAGATGGCCACCCCATGTCATCACAAGATGGCCACCCCCACATCATCACAAGATGGCTGCCCCCACATTGTCACAAGATGGCTGCCCCCACATTGTCACAAGATGGCTGGCAGGAGAGGGCAGTTGGGAGCCACCAGGCCTACAAGAGAGGGCAGTTGGGGGGGTGACCAGGCCTGCAGGGGAGGGCAGTTGGGAGTGACCAGGCTGGCAGGGGAGTGCAGTTGGGGGTGACCAGGCTGGCAGGGGAGGGCAGTTGGGGGCAACCAGGCTGGCAGAGGAGGGCAGTTGGGGGCCATCAGGCTGGCAGGGGAGCAGTTAGGTGTCAATCAGGCCAGCAAGGGAGTGGTTAGGGGATGATCAGACTGGCAGGAAGAAGTGGGTTAAGGGCAATCAGGCAGGCAGACAGGTGAGTGGTTAGGACCCAGCAGTCCTAGATTGTGAGAGGGATGTCCGACTACGGGATTGGGCCTAAACCGGCAGTTGGACATCCCCGAGGGGTCCCAGATTGGAGAGGGTGCAGGCTGGGCTGAGGGACACCTCCCCCAATGTATGAATTTCATGCACTGGGCTTCTAGTAAATAATATAAACATAAAGCACATATGTATGTATGTTGAAATTACGGAACTTTTTTTTTTTTAATAAATAAATGGGAAATGGCAACGTAACCACAAAACAACAGACATAGAGTCCAACGTAACCCAGGGACTGCCTGTACTCTTTAACTGATTTGATTATTGCATTAAATGAATAAATATTTTCACTTTATAGTAAATATAATATGTCTCAAAGATTTAAAATAACTTGTTCAGAGAGCATCAAATAATAAAAGCAAATGCAAAACCAGGGTTTTTTGAAGATTCCAAAGTGAATACACTGAGTGAAATAAATTCTGATTCTGTATGTATAAAGAGAGTAATTTGGTTTACAAGGTAAGTATTTAGAAAATTAAGTTGTTAAAATGTCAAAAGGCTACTGATAAATTCTTATCTTTAAACTAAACAACTGTTTCTGTGACGTACTACTTAAATTTTGAATGTAAAAATCTAAAATAGATACAAATTTAAGAATTCTCTTAGGATTAATAGATTCTTATTTCAATATCAAATGAGTGACATTAAATAAGTGCTGGCTCAAATTTTATTTAAAGTTATTTATATATTATATATTCTAATTCCCTCGATGTATCACAATGTAACTGGAACACATGAAAAAAGTAGTATGGTTTTGTAGAAAGAATTTTAATTACTAAAAGTTTTACAATGACAAAACTTTTACAGATTTGAGAAAGTAATTTCAGCTTTCTCTTATTTACAATTTCTAAAAACAATGAGTTACATCACTTATTTAACACACAAATGTCAGTGGAATACCTCCTTTTTCTATCAGATTTTTGTATCTAATATTTATCACTTATAAAATAAAGCAAAGAGCTTCAGTAGGAGCTCAAATGTACAATAAAACATTTTGTCTATTGATTAAAAATTATTTAGAAAGGCTGAAAGGAAATACAGCAATTGTTAGATGTTACCTTAAAGTGAATAAAATATATGTAATTTCTATTCTTCTTATTGTTCATAATTCCCTAAGTTCATATAATGAGCATTTGCTATTTTATTTATAATATTAATTTTATTTATTTTTATGTTAATATCTATTTAATTATTTATTTTACATAATGAACATTTGTTATTTTAATAAGAAAAAATTAGCTGGGCTTTAAAATATTTAAGTTCATTTTCATATGAAAAATGACAAATAGTTATTTATGGGACTAAAATTCTTTAAAAACAAAGGATTTAAGTCTTAGATGAGTTGGAATTGAAAAATGAATGATTTTAAAATATGGTATAGTAATAGTGCATTATGAATATTAAGAACACAAAAGTGGGCTCTTTTTGACAAAAATTGCTATATGAAAATATATTTCTATTTGGTAGGTAATCAAAATATATTCTAATTTGTCATTTTATTTTTTCTAATAAACCTCATTTAATTCTTCTTTCTTTATATTTTTTGAAATAGGACTTTCTGATCCTATTTTTTGAAAATGCCTTTCCTCTTTTTTCTCCTTAAAGATTACTCATTTTCCCATACCATGCTCAGATTCTCCCTCTTTCTAGATGAATTCTTAATATAAACTTTACTGATTTTACTCCTTTCCAACAAAATTTTCTCTCAGTTTCCACCTTTAAACAATTTCATTAAACTATAAAATCCAATTAAGCTGTAAAAAAAGAAGGATGTTTTACCCTTTGAGACATCATGGAGGGACCTGGAGAGTATTATGCTAAGCAAAATAAGACATTGGGAGAAAGACAAGTATTACATGCTCTCACTTATATGTGGGATCTAATGAACAAAATAAACTGGCAAACAAAATAGATCAAGAGACATGGAAGCATGGAACAAACTGGGGAATCTCAGAGGGAAGGTAGGAGTGGGTAGGTGGGTGGGAAGAGATCAGTCAAAGCACTTGTATGCATATAAGCATAACCCAGGGACTCAGACAATAGTGTGGTTAAGGCTTGGGGAGGGGTGGGGTGGAGGAGGTCAATGGGGGACAATGTGGGACATCTGTAATACTTGCAACAATAAAGATCTTTATATCTCTATATATAAAAGCCTAAGTGACCAAATGATTGAAAGACCAGTTGACTGGTGGCTATGACGCTCAATGCACAAGATCGGGCTCCCTCCTGTTTGGATTGGGCATGCAGGAATCAAGCCAAAACTGGCTATCCAACATCCCCCGAGGGGTCCCCGGATTGCGAGAGGGTGCAGGCCAGGCCGAGGGACTCCACCCATGCACGTGTGCACTGGGCCTCTAGTATATATATAAAAACACATATGGACAAAGGACCTGAATATACACTTCTCTAAAGAGGATATACAGATGGTCAGTAGACATATGAAAAAATGTTCAACATCACTAATCATCAGAGAGATGCAAATTAAAACCACAATGAGATGTTACCTAACACCTGCCAGGATGGCTACCATCAATGAATCAACAAATGACAAGTGCTGGCAAAGATGTGGAGAGCAAGAGCTCTACTGCACTGTTGGTGGGAGCACAGACTGGTGCAGCTAGAAAGCAGTAGAAAACAATAAGCAGTTTCCTCAAAAATTAAAAATGGAACTGCATTTTGACCCAGCAATCCCACTTCTGGGAATGCATCATAAGAATCTGAAAACACCAACCAGAAAAAAATACATGGACCCCTATGTCATAGCAGCATTATTTACAATAGTCAAGATCTGGAAATAGGCCAAGTGCCCATCAATAGATTAGTGGATAAAAATTCTGTGGTACATTTACACAATGGAATACTGCAAGGTTATAAAAATGAAAGAACTCTTGCACCTTGCAACATCATGGGAGGACCTGGAGATTATTATGCTAAGTGAAATAAACCAGTCAGAGAAAGACAAATACCATAGGATATCACTTATATATGGAATCTAATGAACAAAATAAACTGACAAACAAAATAGAATCATAGGCATGAATATATGGAACAGACTGACTGATCTCAGAAGGGAGGGGGAAGAGGGACTGGATGAAAGAAGTGAAGAGATTAGCTAAAGAACATATATGTATATTCCATGGACACAGACAACAGTGTGGTGAAGGCCAAGGGAGATGGCAGAGGCTAGGTGGAGGTGGGCAAAGGCGAGGGTGGCGTGGAGTGGGTGGAGGACATCTGTAATAGTGTCAACAATGAACAAAAAATAATAAAATCTATTGTTATATCTTACTTTCTAAATTGTGTTTCTGTATGCTTAGGAATCTGGTAATTTTTATGGTGGTCTGCAAAGAAAAACAAGCAAATAAAATTGAAAATGCCTGTTGACAGACATTAGGGAAAATGAGCATACACTGTCATGGTTGGTAGGAGAATAAATTGATAGAGCTGATAGCACAGCCAAATGAGAGAAAAGAAACTGACACTCTATGTCAGTTTTGATATATAGATTGGTCATTTGGTCACTTAAGCTTATAGATAGATAGATAGATAGATAGATAGATAGATAGATAGATAGATAGATGATAGATAGATATAGATATAGATATAGATATAGATATAGATATCTTTATTGTTGCAAGTATTACAGATGTCCCACATTGATCTCCTCCACCACACCCCTCCCCAAGCCTTAACCACACTATTGTCTGAGTCCCTGGGTTATGCTTATATGCATAAAAGTGCTTTGGTTGATCTCTTCCCACCCACCTACCCACCCCTATCTTCCCTCTGAGATTCCTCAGTTTGTTCCATGCTTCCATGTCTCTTGATCTATTTTGTTTGCCAGTTTATTTTGTTCATTAGATCCCATATATAAGTGAGATCATGTGATACTTGTCTTTCTCCCACTGTCTTATTTTGCTTAGCATAAAACTCTCCAGGTCCCTCCATGCTGTCTCAAAACTGACACAATTGGTCTATATATTTAAACACTTATGCAATTTATTAATTTATAAATAAAATATAATTTTAATGCTTATGTACACATTCATTCATACAGCTTCACAGTTTTGGGGAAGATCACCACATATTTGAATTATGGGAAAATATAAAGAAACATTACAGAGTGAATATTCTTGAAATAGGTATTACACAATGATACTATGGTACCCTTCCCAATTCTGGAAATAAGTTTTCCTGGAAGAGCAGAGTTATGAATCAAATACTAATAGAATATTTGAGTATTACGGTCAGGCAGCAGATGTGAACAGGTGTCATAAATGAAGGTGTGTGTATGTGTGTGTGTGTATGTGTGTGTGTGTTTCCTATATGTGGCTACATGGTTTGGTCTTTTAATACTTGGTAATAATCTTGGATATTTTTTAACGAAGAATGCTAAGGTTAAGAGCTCTGTGCCAGCACTATGAAGATTGGAATGGGTTTGCAAGTACACTACATTCAGCTCTGGCTATAATCCAGGATATAAATAAAAAGGTCCTTAAAAGCATGTGGGATAAGGTTGTCTCATACCAAATAGAAAGCAGTTGTGAAAGTTATTGATTGCAGATAATGATTTGAACAAATTTAATAATTTATTCAGATATCAGAAATGAGGGTATAAAGGAACCTAGACTTTTTATATCACGAACCTCACACAAAAGAATTCTATTTTAGAGCACATAGTAATAAATAGTTCGACCAGAGATAAACACCTGGCAATAGGACAGAGATGAATTGTATACGGCACACCTGTATCCAACTCAGGGCACACTACAACATGAGAACCTCTGCTCCACATCACTTCTAGGCTTCTGCTTATAAAGCTAAGTGAATGATAGAGAGAACCTTCAAGTGTTGGTTTTGAGGGCAGCAACGACTGGTGAGTGAAGTTCTGGACAAGTTAAATAAATCATAGTGCAGATATCAGCATGCAATTAGAAATTCTGCATTTCAGGAGAAAGCAGTAATAGGAAAGAAGGATTTAAGGATTATCGACTGTTAGGCACTGGCAAAAAGCGATGGGTGCACTTAAAATAACACAGAATATAAATGAGAGAGCTCAGCAAAAGAATCCAGGATGCACTAAAGTTTAAGGAGCTGGAGCTGAGAATCCAAGAAAGAACACTGGTAGTAAACATATAGAGAAATTTGAAGAAAGATAGATAATTTTATCACAGAAGCAAGATGAAAGATGAGTGATCAACATTAAATGCTCCACAGCAATCCCAGGTGTAAAAAGCAACAACTGTTATTGGAAACTAAGATATTTCGACAATACCGGGGAGAACAAGTTAGTGGAATGCTAGGCAGAACACTAAAGAATAAATATGAAATTTGAGTTGAAGGAACACTGTAGGCTACTCTTTTAAGAACTTGTACTTTTTGGAGAAGGGAAAGCTGCACTAACAACACAGGTAGATTATGATGGAATGGCAATTTTTATTACTAGTTTCTTATGTCCATTTCTTTGTTTTATTTTATTTTTTTAAATGGAGAGGCAGGGACAAGGCAGAAAGAGTAATACTAGGAGTTAAAAAATGCCAATAAAAAGGAAGAAAAGACAAATGATGGAACAAGGTCCAAACAGGCAGGAAGGTTAGGATGTAGATCAAAAAAATGGAAAGTTGCCCTCCTCCAGGATAATAGAAACAATTGCATCTTGGAAAGTTAAAAGGGAGCTCACTTACAGTGCAGACAATTTTCTAGGACAAAAAGCTAAAATATTGATAAAATCATCCCCTCAGTAAATCTATTGATTTGTGAATTAGTAGGCAAGTTTGTCTATTGTGTGAGGAGTCTGTGAAGTGAGGGCTTTAAGAATCAAAGAGGGTTATGATTCAAAGAACTTAGAATGACTGTATAAAATTGAGAAGTATTTTTAGGTTTCAGTAGTACAATTATATAGGTTTCAGTAGTACAATTCTACAGTACATCATCTGTACATTGTATCGTGTGTTTATGAACCTCAAGTCAAGTCTCCTTCCATCACCATTTATGCTGCCTTTATCCTCTTCTACCTTCCCCCACTCACTTCCCTCTGGCAGTCACCATACTGTTGCCTGTGCCCATGATTCACTCTTTTTTAAATTTGCTTTATCCCTTTCGAATTCTTATGAATTTACAGATCATGGTTATGTGATATTTTTTCTACTTACATTCAGAAGTAAAATTGGAAAAGGCAGAAGTTTGGTTTAAATAATATTTAGGTTTAGGGAATTGAAGTGACAGAAAACCAGAAATGTTTGGGCAGAAGGTTAATGTATATAATAAATAAAAAGAAATTACTGTCAAAAATAGACTTGTTTAGAATAAATATAAGGAAACATATGTTCTGAAAATTATAAATTTTGGGATAAATATTCAGAATTGCTATTGTATGCAATATGTTCCATTTAAATTTCATATTCTTATGGAATATGCTGTATAATTTCAGAAAAGGTGTACAAAATAAGTCATAAGCATAATTTCTTAGACGATCCTCTCAGAAACCGTAATCACAATTCAGACTGTACTGCCAAATTAGACACAAAATTATAGACTGAGCATAGAAATCACAATGTATGAGCAAAGCAGAGAGGAGTCTGTGATTGCTGTTGAAACTATATCTTTTTTGCTACATGAGTGTGTTCTGATGCAGAGGTAGCATATGAAGTCCATAAATAATATTTGCAACAATGTCAATTACACCAAAAAAAGAACACACACAAAAAAAACGAGTAGCTGTTTCAGTCATGAGACATCTCCATTGTATATTCTGGTATTTGTGTAGCATACAGGACTTTTAACAGGAAGCCATGTTCATAAATTCATACATTCTAAGTGTGTTTATTAAGCAATTCAAAAGGGTACATCCTGATAAGAACATTCCATAGATAAGGGCTTTTTACTAGCAAATATTTTAATATGTTTCAAACAGGTTTCTCATAAACTGTTTACCAGGAGATTTGACCAGGCCATCTTCATTGTTTCTTTTCTGCAGACATTCCTCTAGCGAGGTGAGAGACTCATCTGTAGGCCTACTACTAACCATTCAATTCCAGCACCATACTTCTAGATTTGACAATCTGTGATCTCCCAACATTCATTTAAATGTTTAGCTTCTCCTGGTGGGAATTATAAAATACAAAGACATCAATATTATTATCTGTGCCCTCATTACTAAACAATGATATCAAGTAGCTTTAGGTTATTTTCTGCATATTTACAACTCTAACATCAATACAGTTAAGCTCCTCAGGTAACAAAACATTTTAAATAATGTCAAGATCTACTTTACCACTAGTTGATAAAGTTATATCTCTTGGACTGCTCTGAATACGGCTTGATTTAGAAAAAGGATATTTGGTTTTATTTGTTCTAGCCTACTAACAAATTTTGTTCGTATCTATGTAAGTGTGTGCACATGCTGCCTGTGTAAGCTTAGTCCCCTATAGGTAACAGAATGAGAAGCTAGAGCTGTGTAAATGGATATGTCAGTTATGGAGTATAACAAATGGCCTACATCTTTATGTATTTGGGGCACAAACACACTTTTCTAAATGTTCAACATGAAGTTTAAAAATTGTCCATAGCACCCCAGAATATTAGAAAGTACCCAATACTCATGTATAAAGAAGAAAATTTGTACAAATAAACAGGGAAGCAGAAAAAAGTCACTCTCATTCTTGCAGGTCCCTACAGTAGACATGAAATGACTTCACTGAACAGACATTTAAACAGATCACTGAGACAGAATACTTTGAATTGGTTTTACTTTTATTTAAGAAAATCCTACCAAAATCTATAAACCAGCCATTAAAATGTCATGATTAACTGCATCAAATACTGCCAAAAGATCTAACAAAATCACGACAGACAAGATCCATTGTTGCAATCAAAAGGTCATTATTTACTTTCAATACAGCAGTCTCAGCACTATGATAAGGATGAAATCCTGATTGAAATTGCTCAAATGAGTCAAATTGCATCATGTGTTAATGTAATTGATTACAACCTCTTACACTTCAAGCAGAGACTAAATTAAAAAATGAATGATGGTGTTGACTTTGTCTACCAGTAATGTAGCCTTCAGCAGCACTTCTGGCTCAGTATAAATTCATGGTCATTTGAAGAGTTGACCTAGAGCCAACGACAACAACAATAACAACAACAAAAATAAAATCTCTAACAAAGCTCATAAATTCCATTATAAATGTTAATATTCTGGTGCAAGACAGAGAACTGGAAACTGCTGAGAATTCATCTCCCACTCTAAGAGAAACAAGTAAAATCCAAGAGACTTTACTAAACCCCAAAAATAATTGTCAAAAAGGTAAATGAAGGTTACAAATTATAGACCATTTCTTCATATCTACTTAGGTGTGTACAAATAGTTACTATCCTAAATTTAATGATAATGTTCACATATAATGCTCCTCTCAAGGCTTTGCTATTTAAGGATATACAAAGTACATACTGTTAGATCTTAGTGGTCCTCACTCCCTTTGGTTCCTCTCACAGATGATGAAAGACAGGAACTTGTCAATGACCACAAGAGGATTGCTCCAGAGGCATTTCAAGAGCATCCCAAGATAGACAAAATCAGAAAAAGTGCTTCAAGGATCAAAATCAAACCTGGCTCATCAGGTATGCATTCAATTCATTTAGGAAAAATAGATTAAGAAATAAGTGTTGTTATCTAATAATAATAACAAAGGTAACATTTATGCAATGATTACTTTTTTTTAACCAGGAATTAATGTAAACAATATATCTACATATGAAAGTAAATGTTTGCTTTAGGTCCATAAAATAGCCCCTGATCTGCAAAGTAATTACAGTTTTGCAACTAGAAAACCAAAACACAGAAAAGGGATTAAACTAATTCACTCTGATACAAGTACAAAAGTTTGAAATTGAATTCAGATATTCTGGTTCAAGAGCCTACACTACTATCTTACAGCATCATTTTCCCCTATGTTTGCAACCACTTACGTGATTAGTAACAAGGGAGAATATATTTCAACTTTTAAAACATTGTTTTATTGTCATTGTTTTTAATCATCACCTGAGGACATTTTCCTATTTATTTTTAGAAACAGTGGAAGAAAGAAGGAAAGACAGAGAGAAACATCAATGTGAGAGAGAGAGACATCAATTGGTTGCCTCCTGCAAGGCCCTGACCAGGGCCTGGGCTGGGAGGAGCCTGCAACCGAGGTATGTGACCTTGACAGGAATTGAACCTGGGACCCTTTGGTTCACAGGCCAATGCTCTATCCACTGAGCCAAACTGGCGAAGGCCATTTCAACTTTTATACCACATTGCACTAACTTTACAACAGTTATATATACTTTGGTACATTGAAAAATGCATCCATGCATCTATTCATCTATCCATCCATAAAATGCTTCAGAATGCTAAAGAATAAATCCCTAACCACTATTATATATTGTACTATGTACATATGTATGAAATAAGTTAATCATAACTGGATATTCAAAAAAAAGCATACGAAAAATTATGAGCGTTATATATTTTCTTTGGATTATATTGTATATCACTAACTATTTGGGTAAAATATTTCAAAATATTGATTTCTCAATATCATTGAGTAGAAATGCAAAAAAAATCACACATAAAAACACATTTTCTTTAGTAATACTCTAGTTTTTTTCTTTGGTTTCTTTTTCTTTAGTAATATTCTCTCCATAGTAAACTATCTTAGCAGAATGACATTATGACAGTCAATCTATTGTTATACATTTACACTAAAAAACACACATATTGAGCTTTGTATTCTAAATATATAAGGTATAACAAGAAAGAAATCTAAAATGTTTTGAACTGAAGTAATTATATATAAATAATTTCACACAAAATCATCTCTAAATTCTGTTAAGTTCATCAGCTGTTCATCAACTGAGTTTTTGAAGTGGCAGAGCAACCTAGCACACTGTATCTAATGACAAAGAAAGTGAATGCAATTAAAATCCAACCTAGGGCAAAAGCTAATAAGTGACAAATGAAGAGAAAGCATTAAAGATATGCTAAAATTGTGAATTAACCTTGAATGGAATAATGCCAAAAGCTCTAATTAATAAATTTCACTAATAACTTTCCAAATTCTGAAGTCAATCACTCGTACTTTTAAGTCAAGTGTCCAACTATCTCAGGGTGGTTAGGAAATGCTAACTTCCTTTTATTTCTGAGCAATTTCAAGTTCTTCCATCAGTAGTTATTTTACTTTTAATTTCTTTCCTATATTTATTGCAGATTCTGCTCTTTTCAATTTTTATTCATGTTTCATGCTTCTGACTTCTCATTTAGTCACATCATAGGTCATAAAACTATACTTTATTCAAAAGACCACTGAGCTTACTTAGTTGAGTATTTAATGGACATTGAGCAGAAGAACCGTGGTTGAATTTCCATTTTACCACTTAGTAGATAAGTAGAGTTGAAATTAACCTCTTGAATCTCTGCTTTCTCCATTGTACAGGAATTTAAAAATAACTACAGATCACTTACAAGGAACAAATGTGTTACTTTGAATGTATCCTTCACTTATACAGATGTAAAATATTTTCAATGGTAAATGACAGTTCAACAATACCCAAAGGTACAATTAGGAGAATGAAAAATGGCAATATATGTCATGGATTTTAAGAGGTATAAAATAATACAGTTCATCATATTCAATTCAGCTTTTTTATTTTATACAAATGAAAAACTTATTGTCACAGAGATAAATGTATCCAAGCTCCCACAAACATCAGACTAGGGACTTCAGGAAAAGTCTCTTAAATCATGGCTATGTTTATTTTTTCACAATATAATCATTCAGGATATACTAAGCTGAGAAGTTGCGGATATATACTGACAGGAAGGAACGGCATGAGATCCTGTTTCCAAATTGGCACTAGGCTATTTTAGAAAGTTATGCCAAATATAAAACACTAAATAAAGAGACTAGAGCAGTATTTCCAGTATTTCAAGTCTGCCTTTGAATTTGTGACTGTGGAGAAGGTACAAATTCAGTCTACTCCATTTCATTCATTTGTAAAATAAATAGAACAAGATCATCTATAATGTCCTTTTGCTCAGGCACTCAGCTTCCTATTAGACCCCATTGCCTGTAGCATGCGAGGCTTAAGAATTTGGCCTTATGATAAAGATCAAGTAGTTAAATTCTGGCTCAGCCAGGTACTCTCTTGAACTTTGACAAACTACTTTGTCTAAACTTTCTGTTCTCTAAATTGAACCTATAAATACTAGTACCCATTCATGGAGATGCTTTGAAGATTGTTATAATTAACAAAAAGTTCTT